>NC_045542.1:69624771-69697271 GCF_009769535.1 Thamnophis elegans
CAGCTGCTCTTTGTGCCACTTTCCTGGGCATGGTAAGGAGGCAGGAAAGCCATGTGGGTGAACAATCCGGGAAGCATGTCGAGTGACAGCCAGCTTTGCTCTCCGATGACTCCACAGGTGCCGTGCCCTTATGGCCCAGCCTGCAGCTTCCTGGGAGCAGCGAAGGAAGTCCGGGGTTGGGTGCTGCCCTCTGGCGCCCTTGAAAAATCAACAGTTGGCAGACCCAATTGAGCTGCCCCGCTGGTGAGAGATCTGGTGGGGATTTCTCTGCCTTCCTTAAGAAGCAAACGTTGCCCTGCTGGAATAGAGACAAATGGAGACTCTTCACCTCAAGCCTAACATACAGGTAGTCCTTGACTTACCAGCCCACACTTGAGCCCAACATTTATGTTGCTAAGTGAGAAGTTTGTGGGTTTTGCCCTGTTTTACCATTTTTCTTGCTACATCTGTCAAGTGAATCGCTGCAAGTTAAGTTAGTAACATTATTGTTAAGTGAATCAGGTTTAACAATTCATAACAGTACCAAAATTACAGTAGCAAAATTACAGTTATGAAGTAGCAACAAAAATAATTTTATGGTTGGAGGTCACCACACCATGAGGAACTGTATTAAAGGGTCATGGCATTGGGAAGGTTGAGAACCACTGATGTAGAGAGAGATAATAGAGATTAAGATGATAGGCATCATGTATTGCCAAATGTCAATCAATGACCAGGTGCCAGACAATTGACTCCAGAGACGTTCAGGATTCAGAGACATTGTACAAACTAGTAAGTACATAAATTTTAGGCTTTATTATTAACTTAAGCTGACAAATTTAAACTAAAACACAAACGGATAACATACTGAGCAAAATGGTGACAAATCTCAGTGAAGCAACAGTGGAGAGACCCAAAACTAGCCAAGTTACACATCACTCAGTGCAAAGTTTGTGTCAACTAATTTAGGAGTTTTCATAGAAAGGAATGGAAAGGAATAGTATTTCAGATTGAAATAGTATTTAAAATAGTACAAATAACTCTTTACAAGGTCAAGTAATGTTGTGACAAGTGATTTGAGTTTCATCCATAACTTATTGCTTCTGGCAAAAGAGATCTTGGGCAATATTGAATAAAAATGTCAGGTCAGTTACTATGAAAAAAGAGCACAGGAAAAGCTTTGTTGCATTAGTCTGAAGACCATCATTGTAGAACAGGGGTGTCAAATTGGATTTCATTGAGGGGCACATCAGATCTGTGTTTGACCTTGGGGGGCCAGTGTGGGCATGGCCTGTGTGAGTGTGGTCAGCTCAATGTCAATTGGGAGCACGTGCATTGGCCTGGGTGGAACTGAGTGGATCCATTGTCTTCAATGGAGGAAGGCAAGACCAGGGAAAGCGCCAAAACCTTGTCCTCCAGAGGAGCCTTGCTGTCCCTCTCAGGCCATGAGGAGGATCCCTGGATGGTGGCAGAAGCTATCCAGACCCTTAGGCAGTAGAGGGCAAATGCCCAGCCTGACCCTTGAGCTCCCAGGCCAGGCCAGCCTCACTTTCCCAAGGGGTGATCAGCTGCACTTTCTTCCTTGAGGATGCTACTCACTCTCTTTGGCCAGATTGCTTATGGTGTGTTGGAGAGCAAAGTGTTAGGTCAGAGGGGGCCCCACTCCCTCTCCATGTGAAAAGACCCAGCTTTGTAACCTAAGCATCCTCTGTGCTAGAATGTGAAACCACCAGGATAGGTCAGGAGGTGGAGACAAGGAGATGCAAAAGGATAGCAGGGCTGCTGGTGTTAAGGCAGGACATATCTCAGACCCTTCCTTCCTCTCATTATAATCTCCTTCCTTCCTATCTTCCTTCCTTCCTTCCTTCCTTCCTTCCTTCCTTCCTCCCTCCCTCCCTCCCTCCCTCCCGTCCTTCCTTTTTCCCTTTTCTTGTTTTTACTTCCCTCTTCATTCTCCTTTCTTTCTTCTTTCTTCCCCTTTCCTTCTTTTTTCTTCCTTGCTCTCTTTTCATCTTTCCTTCTTTTTCTTGTCTTTCCTTTTTCACTTTCTCCTTTCCTATCCTTCTTGGATGCACAAATGAAAAAGGGGAAACGTTTCTTGATGCCCTTTTACCTTGTGATCAAATACCAATTTTACTAGTAGTTTGCTTTGCTATCCCTCTGCCAGCAAAAATGGGGCTCAGAAGGGGCATGGGCAGTGCTGCAAAGCTCCATTTTGTGCTGTGATGGTCTTCTGCAGCACTCTGCCAGTAGAATTGGAGCTCAGGAGAGGCAAGGGTGTCCCTCCTGAGCTCAGTTTTTGGCTGCAATCACTTGCTCCAGCATTCTGCCAATGAAAATGGAGCTTGGGAGGGCTAGGACAAGGCAACATGGGCCACTTTTTCACTGTTTCAAGGAAACCCAATGGGCCAGATCTAAGCACCCCACATGCTTAGATGGGATCCAGCCCATGGCCCTTGAGTTTGACACCCCTGTTTAGAGATTTTGCTTTCACTGACATCCACAGGATACTGCTTGTGTCTTTATAAGAGGAAGTGAAGACTCCAGGATCATATGGATTACCTCCCAGGGTACCAATGTAACTATTGAAGGTGATTACAGACTTTCATTTTCGTGTGGTCTCAAAATATTTTTAAAAATATCATCTCCATCTTCAACAATCTGAAGAAGAAGGAACTGGAAAAATGTAGACCTCTCAGTTTGATGTCTGTACTGGGCAAGGTCTTTGAATGGATTATTAAACAATATATATGTGGGCATTTGGATAAGCATTCTATAAATAAAAGGGGTCAGAATCAATTCTTCACAAACAAATTGTCATCTAACTTTTTCTTCTTTGACAGAGTTTCAAAATAGAAGACATTCAAATATCAGATCATAGACTATGTAATTGGACCGCTAAGGTTTTCAAAGAGTACCTTCTGATATTTTCTGCCATAAAAATGACAAAATATAGGCTACGTGCTGTCACTGTTAGATGGCCTCAGATTAAATTTCATGTCCACCCACACGCAAAGGTACCATTAATTATTTTACTTCAGTTTGGAAAGAACAAGTTCCCATTCAGCAACATTCAACATTTTTATTAACAACATGGGCCAGAGAGTTAAAAAGTCAGAAGATGACCTGAAGCTGAAAAGAAAAAAAATATATTGAAAAAATAGACAGTGAATAGAAAATAATAAGATGAAATTTAACAGAGAAAATGTTACAATTTTGCATCTGGGTAGGAAAAATGTAAGACACAAAGATAAGAAAGGCTGTCAGTAATACGTTAAAAATAATCTGATTGTTTGGTGAACCACAAATGAAACATGAACCAATACAGGTACTGGTCTTTAACTTATGACCATAATTGAGCTACAATTATGTTGCTAAATGAGAGAGTTGTTAAGTGAATTTTGTCCCATTTTACAACCTTTCTTATCACAATTATTGTAAAACACTGCAGATGTTAAATTAATAATACAGTTGTTAAGTGAAACTGGCATTCCCATTGACTTGCTTGTCAGAAGGTCATTAACAGATTAACAGAGTTGGAAGTGACCTGGTAGGTCATCCAGTCCAACCCCATACTCAAGCAGGAGGCCTTACACCATTTCTAACAAACGGCAGTCCAATCTCTTCTTGAAAGCTCCCACAACTTCTGAAGGAAAGCTGTTCCATTGGTTGATTGCTCTCACTGTCAGAAAGTTCCTCCTTATTTCCAGGTTGAATCTCACCTTGGTCAGTCTCCATCCATTCTTGTCTGGCCTTCAGGTGCCTTAGAAAATAGCTTGAACCCTTCTCTCTGTGGCAGCCCCTCAAATATTGGAACAGTGCTATTATGTCTCTCCTGGTCTTTCTCTTCACCAGACTAGGTCACAAAAGATGAAGACATGACTCTTGGACACTGAAAATGTCATAAATATGAACCAGGCACCAAACATCTGGATTTTTACCATGGGGCTGCTGCAACAATCATAAGTATGAAAAACAATCATAGGTCACTGTTTAAGATGTTGTAACTATGAACAGTCACTAAGTGAACTGATAGAAGTTTAAGGATTACCTGTAATCTGACAGAGCTACTAAAAAGTCAAATGTAATTTTGAGATGCTTTAACAAGAACAGAGTCCAGATCACTGGAAGTATTGCTTTCACGTACTCAATCCTGGTCAGATTCCTTTGGATATACAATGTCAAGTTCTGTGTATCATAGTTCAAAACTAGAGTCAGGTCAGAGGTAGACTGCTAAAATAGGTAAAAGGTCTGGAAACTAAGCCATATCTGGAACAGTTAACTCTCAAAACGTATAAGTGAGGGCATATAGGAATCTTCAAAATTTGAAGTGTTGTCACAGCATTGAGGGTGTGGGTTCATTCTTTATTGCCACAGATTAAAACCTGTAGGTTTGAAACTAGAGAACCCATGGATTATAACTATAGAGCTATCAGGATAAATTTTTTGAGTGCATTAATTGTCAGCTACTGCAACAAGCTGTCACATGATGTAGTGAGTTCTCAGTTGCTGGTTATCAGTCTCAGATGCTAAAGTAGACCCTACACTGAGAAACAGGTTAGCCTAAATAACCTTTGTAATCTCTTCCAACTCTATGGTTTTATGATTAAGTTTCTCTTAGGGGGACATCTCCTTTATTCCCAAAGTGAAGTCCTGCTTCCTGAAGACCCTCAATCTCTCTGACAGCAAGGAAGCTTATTACCTTGGCAATGGAATAAAGTTATATCATCCTTGAAGGTCCTGTCTACGAACCTCTCTGCCTTTCTGAGCATCTGAAGCATAACCACTTTGTTCCCTGAAAGTCACAAGCTCATTGCACCAAGTGCAACCCTCAATTTATGCTCAACAGGCAGAAAGTTGTACATTTGGTACTCTGTGCAATAACGTGGAAAACATCATTTTCCCTGCTGGCTCTCTATCTTGATAATAGTTATTATTAATAATTTTGCCATTTTTCTTCTTTAGAAACTGGTTGACCTAACAGACAGTCTCTACGTTTTCTGAATTCTCCATACAATAACTAAGCTCAGTTTGCTCTTTACTCCCTAGAAGTGGGACCTTAGTTGGCTCCTTCATCACTCAATGCTATTGCAAAACTCCCCTGTTTCTGCTTGCCTATCTGTTACTGATTCTAGTCACAATCTCTCAATTGTGTTTCTTCTGTATAAAGTATGTTGGCTTAAACTAAGCTGTTGACTGAGGAATTTGATTCCACCCTCTCACTGATCACTAATAGCTATAGGTGGAAGACTTTTCTTCATGGTTCTGAAGCATCGCTCCAGTTTCTACAGAATGCTAGGTGAGACTCATATTCAAAAAAATTAGTGTATTAAATATTAATAGATTTTTAAACATCTATGAAATGTTTCTGGAATTCTTGGGTAGAGTTGTAATCATCTATGAAATGATTCTGGAATTCTTGGGTAGAGTTGCACCTCTTCACTCTCCCTCTCTCTTTGAGGAAATGTAGAAAAAAGAAATTGAGAACTTAACATCAAGAAGTATACACCCTTTGAAGCTTTCTGATAATAAAAAGAAAATCAAGAAAGAGAAATGTGACAAAAAATACAAATTGATGCATGATATGAAAAAAAGTACATTAAGAGAGGCATTCTCCTTCTTAACATGACAATCTGAACAATTCTTTAAAGTTGCATTTTCAGTGATTCTGGATTAGTGCTGTATGTCAAAATGGTTTTTTGCATTTTCTTTCACTCACTCATTCACTATTCACTTGAGAGACAAGAAACCACTTTAAAAATAAGTAAAAGCAAAATATTTTGGAGAGAGTTTTTCCCTTCCTAATATGTATTTCAGTTGTAAAACAGTAAAGTGGAAGAATATTATGGACTCTTCTTTTTCACTGAAACTCTACATTGGTCCAAAGCTTCTCATTCTTCAGTGATGGAGAAGACACTATAACTCCTCTTATGGGTCTTTTTTCAGGTTTTCAGCGAGCAAGCCCAGGGGATTGCAGAGTGTTGCTGAGAGACTAACAAGGGAAAATAAAAGCTGGAACACTTCATACCAATTCCTTTTGCCATATTGTAGCAGGAAAATAATCTTAAAATTAGTACCCCAAAGGGAAAAAATGCAGTACAGGTAGTCCTTGACTTACAACAATTTGTTTAGTGAACATTTATCTGTTACAACAGCACTGGAAAAAGTGACCAATGACATTTTTTTACATTTATGACCTTTGTGGCATCCCCATGGTCATATGATCAAAATTCAGATGCTTGGCAACTGATTCGTATTTATGACAATTGCAATGTGGCTGGGTCATGTAACCATCTTTTGCAACCTTCTGACTTAGCTTCTGACAAGCTGAGTCAATGGGTAAACCAGATCCACTTAACACCCGTGTTACTAACTTGACAACAGCAGTGATTCACTTAACAAATGTGGTAAGAAAGGTTGTAAAATGGGGAAAAAAAACACTTAACACATGTCTCACTCAATTGTGGTTGTTAAGTTGAAGACTACCTGTGTTGCAAGCACAGAGTAGAAATAGAAATATAGAACTAGAAAAAAATTTTTTTGCGTGGAAAGAGGATCTTGGGGAATTGGCAACTTGGATTTTAGTAGAGTTAATGAATAGACAGCTATATTGTACATTCCATTCATACAACGTATGAATGGAATGTCCACACTACATATTCCATTCATAGTGAAGTTATTAAATGTGCCTCTACAAGTGAGTGGATCAATTTCCGTGCCTTGATAAAATGGCTGCATATAAAAATGTGCTTCTTCACACTTTGTTGTACAGAAATGAGAGTTGGAGGTGATGGAGTATGTGCACAAAAGAAAAGATGGAGTCAGAGGCAATGGGATGCTGAATGAACATAGACTGTGAATACTAAAGTGAATTATCAGAATGAAAGAAGTAGAGGGTCATATGGAGAGAATTTATGAAGGTCAATCAAAGTGAAAGAGAAGTGAATGAGTGATGAGGAAGTAGAAGACTGGGAAAGTCATAGTTCAATGGAGTTGATAAGTTCCTCAAAAAAAGATGTGAGAAATTTGAAGAAAAAAAATCAGTGCATGAGTCAGAACGTGGGATTGGTGAAAGTGTATAAGGGCAGAAAGATGCATTACTTAAAAGTTTTGTTTCTTTTTCTTCTCTTGTGCTTTATTTTTTTTTTGTTTGCTATTTCTTATTCTGTAATAGGAAAGAGAGTAACAGTTTATTACTGACATGATAGCAGTGTTCCAATATTGAAGGAAAAGAAGCAATGGATGAAAACCAATCAAGGAGAGAAGCAATCTAAAACTAAGGAGAAATTTCCTAACAGTGAGAACAATAAACTAGTGAAATGTTCAAAAGCTGTGGGTGCTTCATCACTGAAGGCCTTTAAAAAGTGACTGGAGAGCCATTTGTCTAAAATCATACAGGATTTCTTTATTGAGCAGAGGGTTGGACTAGAAGATTCCTTCCAACTCTATTATTCTATATATGTTGCCACAAGATGTTAATTTGGATGTCTTTAAAGATGTGAGAAGACAAATTCTTATAAGATACCAACACCTGCTAGCTCTAATGATTCTATTTATCTCCCGAGAAAGATATTATGATAGAACAGAATGCCAGTTTAGTAATGTCTTTTATTTTTATCCAATCAATGTTAGATTTTGTTTTAAAATTGATACACTGTTCTGATTGACATTATTTTTCCTGGCATGCATGCCACCATATAGCAAACAACCACAGAAATACCAGACATGTCCTGTCATATACACTGTCTGTATTTAAATTTATATAACTGGGCAGGAAAATTGAGAGTTGCATATTAACCATATAAATACTGCATAAAAGTGGTCTATTTTTGCAAGTGACTGTCTGAATAAAATTCCTATGGGTTTACAGCCAAGTACGTTGAAGTTTAGAAACTGATTGTTTTAAATTTAACATGCCTTGGAATAATAACAGATATTCACCCCATGTCAACATTGCATTGAAAATGCCTGTTATCTCCAAACCTATAAATGCGTAATTCTATATAAAAGTAATATACCTCCTTGACAAAAGTATGAACTGGTCTTTGTTACTAGGTATTCTCAAAATGCTAATGTAATGCAGCTATGAGATTCATGCTATAGCCATCAAAACATATTAATATCACAAAAATAATATTTTAAGTGTTCTCTGCAGCAAAACAGCGGCACCCAGTGGCCATCAATGTGAAAACTTAGCCTGCAGATGACTGATGTTTCTCTCCCCATTTAAAGAAACAGTAAACATTAGAAATAATTAAGAGTTGTTCATTGGGGTTCTTTCCCAAGACTGGTCATCTTAATATTCTGTGTGTTTATTTGCAGCAAGAACTCTTAAACTTCCAAAGGCAATATATTGTGACATTCCTAATATAGACAATGATGAAAATAAAGGTGTCATTATCCATAATAGCTGTTTCCTCTGTATGTGGAGGGGGAAGGGATGCCAAGTTGCCAGCAACATCAACAATGTGTCAATTTTGCATGGAAACATCTGTAACTGCATTCCTCTCAAGAATTAATTTTGAGTTGTCTAAAAATTAACATGAGTATCAAATTCTAGGTAAAATACAAGGATCTGCACATGGAAAACAAAATCCTATCTCCACTTCATATGTTTTTGTCTACTAAAATAATGGACAAATCAACAGGTTTTTTAAAAAAACAACAACTGTATCCTGTTTGCAGCACTGATTTTCCTTGTAAAGTTTTGCTGTTACACATTTTAACCAATGATTGCTTTTTTTATTGATCAAAGAAATCAATCTTTTGTTTTCTTCCAGTGTATTAAAAATAAATGGCCTGTTATTCCTAAAGATCATGGATGAGGAACAGAGTCTGATTTCTTTTGCAGTAAGTGGACAACAAATTAAAATAAAGTAGGTTCAAGAACTAGACACACATCCATCTGGATTAGCTCCAACCCCACCGCACTATATTTTTCCCAAGTGTCAGGAAATAGCATTGCTTATTCTGAAAATATGTGAAAATATGTGCTAAATTGGATCCATTGGCTCCTTAGGCGAGGAGTAGGTGATAATATACCTTCCCCAGCATTTCCATTTATTCTGTGGACAGCTGGTGTGTTTGCTTAGACCTGCTGACATCAGGGAAGAGGAAAATCTCTTTCTGCTTTTTGCTTGAAACTAGATGCACTTCAGTAGCATGTCAAGCACTGTGGGGTTTGAGAGAGGAGAAAGGATCAGAGTCATTATTCATAAGAGCTTCTAGTCCAAAAATGTTTCCCATTTTTAATGTATGTATGTATGTATGTATGTATGTATGCATGCATGCATGCATGCATGTATGTATGTATGTATGTATGTATGTTGGATAACCACTAGGAATTTCAGGGAAAAAAGGAAAACTTACAAGAATAAATGTGTTTAGCTAATACTGAATTAACATGATTTTCAATATAATGAAGTGCCAAAGGGTCCATAGTTTAGTATAAAACATGGTCTTTTACTTTAAAATATTTTATTGTATGTGTTACTTTCTTATACTTTTTTTTTTGAAGTTTTGGTATTAGTTTTGTTTTCAAGTGACTGCTTCTTTTCTCCCACTCTCTTTCTTTTCCTAAATGGGGTTTCTACATGGGCTGTTTCATGCCATTCTTCATATTGTATGCAATTCATGTTAACAGTAAAAGCTCATACCGTTATAAATTTCGTCACATAAAATGTATAGTGTGCACAGTATGGGCCTCTAGTCTTCTGTGGTGGTTTGTAATTCCCCAAATACAAATATCCAACTTTCTTGGCACTTGGCCAATGATTGTAAACTGATGAACAAAAACAAATATTTACAGAAGAGAGAAATGTAGGCTAGCTGTTATCCCCCCTTCTTCCTCCTTTTACGTTTCTAGTATCATCTTTCGGGAAGTAAAGCATTTTACTTCACATAAATAAATATGTAAAATAGATACATTAAAAAATATTTTTTTAAAAAAATTGGGCATTACATTTTCGCCTATAGAATCTCTAAAACCTTCAAAATCCCAGGCCAACTACTTTGTCCTCAATCACTCACAGACATAGCTGCTGCATCCATGATTCACACTGTATAACTAAAATGAAAGGTAATTTTCAGTTCTATAATTTATGTTCTGAATTTTCAATTCTAATCAATCTCTGAAGCAATTTCTGTATGACAACTAAAAATAAAATTAACATTGGACTGATTTCCTGGATATGGACAGTATCTACACTCTTAAGTAGAGGGTGTTGTGGCTGAACTATGAGATGATGAAGTAGGACGAAGACAGGAGCCATGAATATCTGGCTAGCTTGGAAATTGGTGATAAATAGATGAATCCAGGACTTTTCTGAAAACTACTATACTATTATAAAGCAAAAACATTTGTGTTCTTGTATCCAAACGTACAACTTAGGAAGATTGCTACTAAAACAGAAAATTACTTGTATGTTATAGATCTTCTGTATCCAATATAGGCCAATCAAATACTTAAGAAAAATCCATAAATAGGATACATGAGTAATAGTCATGCACCCATTATTTAAAATGCCCTCCAGACATTGCCTAATTATTAGCCATGTTGGTTGACACTTATAGGAGTTAAAATTCAACAATCTAGAGGACAACAGATTCCTCATTCATGTATTGTACCTCCACTAGACCGATAAGACTTCGCATAGATTAGGCCTCCTTTGAATTCCATCAGCCAGCCAGTGCAGACTGGCAACTACCCGGAGGAGAGCCTTCTCGGTGGCTGCTCCGACCCTCTGGAACGAACTCCCCGTGGAGATTCGGACCCTCACCACCCTCCAGACCTTCCGCGCCGCCCTTAAAATCTGGCTGTCCCGGCTGGCCTGGGGTTAAAGACTCTAACCCCACTCAAATTGTATGACTGTTGTGTTCTTAAATGATGTAGTGTCTTTATGTTGTAAATTGTTTGTCCTTCCCCCCCCCCCTTTGAACTGTGAGCCGCCCTGAGTCCCCCCAGGGAAAAGGGCAGCATACAAATAAAGTGACTATGACTATTGTTGTCTAGTGGCCATTGATAACTTTATCTTTCTTTATTTTCTTTATCAGATTGTAACTTTTTTTGCTGAACTTTCACTAAAATAAAAAGGACATGATGTATTTAAAATAAAACAAACAGAAGTTTTATTCATATAAATTCTCTTTTTTTCCTCCTCTTTTCCTTTGTAGTGCAAATCATGTTGTCATTTGATGGTGACATTTGTTTAGCTGGAAAAGCATATCTTTTGTTGAATTATTTTAACCAGGCAGTAAAACTGATTTCAAAAGAAAACTTCAAGAAATAAAATATGAAGTATTTAAATAAGTCATTCTTAATGTCCCATGAGTCAATAAAATTACTATGTGGTTTAGACTTATATTATATTATTAATAGGAATGAATGACAGTCTCTTGCAAATCTGTTATTCCGATGGTAATATTCTTTTTCTACTGAAAACAGAAAAAAAACCCAAGAAGATATATTGGGAGATGCTAATGACTGTGAAATTAAGATCTAAGACAACTTGCATGTACTCTGAACAGACTAGATTTTACTAGAATGCTTATATTTTGGTAATAATAATTGTGTTGTGAGATAACTTCCCTTAAGATGTACTCTTTTATTTTAACACATATTTATCAGTAAGAACATAATAAGATCTAGAAGGTGTGAGTATGAATTTGAAATCAAATGTTCCCAAAGAACTTTGCTATGAAATAGAAAAATAATCTATGATTGCATATTATGGATTTTGAGTGGAATTGGCATTCTACATATGTAAACCTGAATGGATGAAACCAAGGGCACTGATCTTATGTAAAGCTATGAAAAATTACTGGCAAGTAGCATGGAATGTTGGCACTAGCAAGTTCAAAATGTACTTTGAAACTCTAAGTGATGTGTACAATTTCCAGCTTTCTTTTATTAATACATCAAGGTCAGAACAACGTTCTTTTTATAGTAATAAATAGCAATAGCAATAACAGTTAGACTTATATACTGCTTCATAGGGCTTTCAGCCCTCTCTAAGCGAGTCAGCATATCGCCCCCACAGTCTGGGTCCTCATTTCACCCACCTCGGAAGGATGGAAGGCTGAGTCAACCTTGAGCCGGTGAGATTAGAACCGCTGAACTACAGCTAACAGTCAGCTGAAGTGGCCTGCAGTACTGCACCCTAACCACTGCACCACTTCGGCTCAAATGAAATAAATGAAATCTAAAGCAATGGTTCTCAACTTGTGGTTTATAGACACCTGTCCCCTCGCAATGTCATCATAGGGGGCGGTCTGCTTGAAGAAATGTTATGATTTAAAAATTAAGTTGAGTCTTGGCAGTTTGTGGCCATGGTCTGTGGCCACAAAAATTATTTAAAGGGGTTTCTGTGGTGAAGAAAAGGTTGAGAAGTGAAGTATTCTAACTCAGTTAAATCCTTGAAAGTATGCTCTCATCTCTGCATACGAAGACGATATGCAATCTCTTCTATGTACCGAACCCTGCATTTTGTGCCCAGGATGTCTGAAATGCCCAGTTTGGTTCTATCCCTGATTCATCCCTCCACCAGGCAAAACCAATATGATTAAACATGCTTTACCACTTAGAATTTACCAACTTGTTGAATCTGTGAAAACATTTGGATTTTTTAAAAAGAATGTATATTAACTGCCCTCCACACCTCACAACACTTTGCTCCTCCAACAACAGTTACGTGCAGTAAAAAAAAAACTAATTTCACAGAACAGATATTATTTAGACTTAAAAGCAAGCAATTACTTTGAAGCTGTGGAGATTCTATTTCTTTGAAGTTTCAAAGTTTGCGTCTGAGACCTAAGGAGGTAGAGGGAAGGAGGGGAGAAATTCCTTGAAGTGTCATATTAAAGGCAGCTATGGAAAACTGATTCACCACCTGCCATAAGAAACATATCTGTAACTGCAATGTATATGTTTAGTTATCCTTCAGAAGTTAAAGAAAATAAAATCCCTATTTACCAAGAAAGTTACAAAATATTTCCAACAAAGACCCAGTATTTGAGTCACAATTTATGCTTTTTTTCCTATGCAGCATTGGTATAAATGCAGATATGATAGTAAACAAATTCATTGCAATCATACAATATGACTCTATTTGATTTTGAAATTCAGTTTCGTTCCCCCCCCCCATGTTTTTCTGTTGAAACATTGCACCAGCCTATGATACGATGCTAACTCAACAACTGCCACCAAAATCTCCAACAATTTGCTAATGTAGATTCTTTTACTTATTTACTTTAAGGGAAACTGACTATTATGAAGGAATAACCTTGTCATTACTTAAAAAGAGAATTTGTATACCCATGTAATCCAGGATACTCCACCAAGCCCTAATGGAGTTATTATTCCACAAGATCTGGCTAATTGGTCAACTGTATCATCAAGTTCCACCTTTTCCTGCAACATCGTACAGATACTTCAGGGGAAAGAGATATTAGGAAAGGCTTTTCAGGTTTAAATAAATATTCAGGATGAGTTGGCATTTCTGCAGCATTGTTACACTTGGCATGTCCCACTGCTTTGCTTTCATAAAACACTCCCTGCAGTGTGAATGGCTATGATTTATTTATTTTTGGTCCGGTAAGGTCAGAATCTTGGACAATCCTTAGAAGTGCTAAATATGACCCCCGGTTCATGTTATTCTTGAAGGAACTTTTGAAGTATCCCCAAGGTGTGAGGAGATAAGAAGCTTACTGATGATCTGTAGTTAAGCTACCATCAAGAATTTGATATGCCTCGAGGCATTACTTTTCGACTTGAATCTTTAGGATTGGTATAAGCTTTCTTCAGTGGTTCATTGCTTTTGTGAAATATATAGGTCCCATCCCCAGTGAAACAGAACCTTTAATATTCCCCTTGACTCTGTCATTCCTTAAGAACAATTAATCTGTTTTATGGACGCTACCTTAGTATCTGGCTTATACTGACAAAGTTGAGCAAAACACAAGACTTCTTTATTAGACTTTTCCCAATGATGTGCTGTGACTAACCTCTATTTTCATGGTTTCTTCTTAAGAAATTAGGCAATGTTGTATTTTTTTCTCCCGCTGGTATGTTCCTCCAAGCTAGCATAGGAGGTATTTCTGTATCAGAAGCTACATTTATGATAATTAGCATTTGACTTTTTGAATCATTTTTACATAAGAACAGCTGGGACTCATTGTCTTAATCACTGCTGCAGTCCTTTCTACTATAGGCCATACAAATCTGTTTCATTTATCTGCTGATATTTTGAGTCACATTTGTGCCTCACTATGGGTTGTTTTGAGGCTTATTCTAATTGTGATCCTTCCTGGACTGTCCATAGAGGAAGAAATTGAAATGAAAAGGCCTCTTAAAGAACAGCCAAACAAAGCTAAGAGCTCAGAGATACTTGACAGAAAATGGAAGCTGATCAGACATTATAATTTAAAAAGCTATTCCACTGCCCTCAGAATTGCACTTTAGCCAAATTATCTCCAAATATAATATGTGATGGAATTCTTTTTCATTCATATTTTAGATTAAGTTTATTTGCTTTGGTTTGAGTCGAGGTGGCGCAGTGGTTAGAGTGCAGTACTGCAGGCCACTTCAGCTGACTGCTATCTGCAGTTCAGCAGTTCAAATCTCACCGGCTCAAGGTTGACTCAGCCTTCCATCGTTCAGAGGTGGGTGAAATGAGGACCCAGACTGTGGGGGTGATATGCTGACTCTGTAAACCGTTTAGAGAGGGCTGAAAGCCCTATGAAGCGGTATATAAGTCTAACTGCTATTGCTATTGCTATTGTTTTGCCGTTGAGATGGAACTGATCCAGCCTGCTTTATTTATTTTTTAATCTACTATTATGTTTCCTTGAATATGCTTGAGTTCTACATGAATCTATTGAAGAGTGACTGGTTGTAGAGAGATGGGCCTTCTGCTGGTAGACTTTCCTTGTGTCTTCTTAGGCAGGGAACAATAAACTTTGTAGCAGCAATGACAAAATAATCCCTGTAAAGATATACAGTAAGAGAACGTGGCAGTGGAAGACATGGAAAAGGCTATCAAAGTGATGGGACAAATACACACACAGGAGGAAAAGTGGGTATTGAGGATGCTGTTGATTCACCAATCAAAAGCAATTACCGTTGCTTAGCTTGCTTGACTCTAACTAGAACCAGCAAAAGGGCTGCCAGTGTCAGGGAAGAGCTCAGATAGGGCATGATCTGGTTTATTGTGATAAATTGCAGGTGTGTGGCTTGAAAGGGGAATGCTATGTTCTCAGAAACGAAAGCATGAAAAAGAGTGGGGCTGTTCCCAGTTTACAGTGAAGGCAAAATACCCTATGTACAAATTCCTTTTCTTTAAAAGGATCTTTAAAAGACTCCAGGGTCTTTTTTTTTTAGGTAGATAATCCATCTAAATAATGAATGCTTAAGTTAACAAAACATTACTAATAGAAGCAATAAACAGAAAATAACATAACAAAAATAAAATAAAATAACATAAAAAATAAAATAATGTAATAAAATAAATAAAATAATAAAGGATATATTTATAGCCACATGATACAAGTTTAGAACAAATAGCTAAATATGTCAGATAAATTATTAATTGTTAATTACTTGCCTATATCTGTAGTCCAAACCAGAAAGCTGAATATTATCATTAAATCACAGAGGTTTATGCAGATTCTCAGTCATCTAGATCATGTTTGTCCCAAAGGTACTTTACTTTTCTTTCTTTCTTTCTTTCTTTCTTTCTTTCTTTCTTTCTTTCTTTCTTTCTTTCTTTCTTTCTTAGAATCTTCTTGGAAACGTCTTCAAAGAAAATCAGAAAATCCAGTTGCCTCTTGAAAAAAAACACTTTTGGGTTATTAATTAATTAATGGTTTTCAAAATCATCAGAAAGTTTTGTTCAAAACTCATTATACTCAAATAGCAAAAGAGAAAAGTTACATAAGATGCTTCCTGATTATTAAAAGAAAAGTGTTTCTTAGATGTTAAGTTTTAAAATGCAGCGCTAGTTGATGGGAAGCAAGAAGATGGAAGTTTGCCAAAAGTTCTTGGTAAAACAGATGGAGAGGTAACAATCTTGCTAAAATGACTTGGCTCTGTCCTCAGAATATCCATAAAATTCTCAGTTATTTTTTAAATTCACTTAATCACAGAACTGTAAAATACCTCTCTATAACATAAGCTCAGCTTTCTTAGTTTCTTTTATAATCTAATTTAAATAGTTAAATCCTTGATTACATTTTAATATTTGTTTTCTGAAATAGATCCGTATGTTGATGGATGGATGGGTGGATGGATGGATGGATGGATGGATGGTTAAATAGATAGATGATTAGATAGGTGATCGATGATAGATAGAGATAGATAGATAGATAGATAGATAGATAGATAGATGATAGAGAGAGAGAGAGAGAGAGAGAGAGAGAGAGAGAGAGAGAGAGAGTTTTTTGGCCTGCCAGATGCTCGAAGACTCAGACTGTGAGGAGGTTGCTGAGGAATTTGGGCAGTCCTGGAGTCTGGGGAAGGTTCTGATGGATGCTCTGCATCAGAAGCAGAGATAGAGCAAAGTCCATCCAACACTTTCCAGCTGCCTTTAGAGTTGGAGATAAGCGGGGAAGAATAGCTGAGGTATGTTCCAGATGCGCATATGTGCAGAGCTGTCAGGAGACAGCAACAACTGAGGAACAGGAGCCGACTTGGGAAGAAAGGCAAATGTAGATGCTGAATTTCCCCATCCCTGGCTGGGGAATAAATAGAAACAAAAGGGGAATGGTGGTTGCAGGAGACAACAGTTCATATTTCTTTTGGAAAATTTGCTTAGCGTGGTTCTTGCCTCAGAGACTGATTGCCAGAAATTAATTTACAGCTTTGTGAGTGGAAGCTCTTGTCCTGGCAATTATCCAATCACTGATAAGGTCTGCTACTGCAATTAACCCATGGAAGGATTATTGCCTGGACTTTTCTGTGTGTGAATGCCATGAATTCATAGTAGCTAAATAAAGAGGGGGTTTTCGGGAAAAGAAGTCTGTTTCTTCATTCTGCTAAGTCTGGGTCAGAACGGATAGATAGATGATGGATGATAGATTGATAGATAAATAGATAGATTATAGAAAAATGATAGATAGATACGTAGATATATGGATGGTAGGATGGATGGACGAATGGGTGGGTGGACAGATAAACAGATACTGTTGTGTGGGTGGGTGGGCAGCAGGCAGGCAGATAGACAGACATTATTATTTCTAAATCTTCACAATGAATTACTGCATCTAATGAAATGATTAACTTTACTTCTGAAAATAATCTGATTACCACATAAATTTGCAATTCCGATGACAATATAATTCATTGTTTAGCAATTTTGAGGGAAAAAGAAGTCGATGATTACCTGCCAGCTGACACTTCTTGTTTAACTTTTGTTTTGTAAGCTCCACACAAAAATCAAAGTGAGGATTCTTTCTATTATTCACCCAGTAAAACTGTTTGTGGATTTTCCAAGGCCTCCAAGTGATATGCTACTGTGATAACAGAGGCTAGGTGGGGAAATCATTGGGACTGGTCATGTTTCTCTACTCTTTATGATCATGACTATTATTGAAAAATATTCCCAAATATTTGAGACACTTATCAACTTCTGCAACATGTGATTAATATGTTTCCTGATGGTGTTTAGTACACATTATTGGGGTTTGATGAATAACTTAAGGCCAGTGATTCTCTCTCAGCTCACAGTGTTCTTTATGTACAGAAAATAGTCAGAAAAGGAGTATTAAGTATTTTCACTGTTGTGGCCCAGCAGGAGCCGTTGTAGCTGCCACCAGACTCCGACAGCGAGGGGCCCTATGAGTCAGCTCTGGAGGATGTGGAGGACCTTGGATAGGGTTCCGACTCCGAGCAGGGTGCAGAGAGGCTGGTTGGCCACCAGGAGGTGCCTGATCCTTGGACCAGTGGGGATGAGACAAGGGAGAGTGAGCTGGACGCCAGCAGTGAGTTGTTCCTGGATGCTCGGCACCAAAGAGCCAATAGGCGTAAGGAACAGTTGCGCAGTTACAGGAAGTAATTGCACTCAGCTGGTGGTCATTAGGCTCCTCTCCAGATTATAAAAAGACTGCTTGTGCACACGCCCCTATTGCAGAAGTCAACGCAGGAATTAATGTCGGAGAACATTATTGTGAACTTGGTAGGCTGGATTGCTGCCAAGACTTATCTGTGCTGGATTGCTGCCCAAGCTTTTCTGTTCCGGTTTGCTGCCAAGGACCCGTCTGTCTGTTAATTAAATGCCATAACTTATCTTTGGCTCGTAGTGTGGGTTGGTGTGGAATGAGGGGGGTCAGAACAGTTCACTATCTTGAGTTAATTATAAAAATAATAAAGACAGGATTAAATTCTTAAAAAAAAAAACCTCTGATCCATTAAAATGCAAAATAACAGCCACATAATTAATAATTTATCTATCTATCATCCATCTATCTATTATCTATCTATTATCTACCTATTATCTATCACATATCTATCATCTCTCTCTCCCTTCCTCCCTCTGTCTTCTCTCTCCTTCATTAATGATTTGGACAAGGGGACAGATGGAGAATTCATCAAATTTGCAGATAACACCAAGCTGATAGGAATAGCCAACACTCCAAAAGATAGGCTTAAGATTCAGAAGGATGTTGACAGATTTCAACATTGGCTGCTATCTAACAAAATGAAATTCAATGGTGAAAAAAATAAGGTCCTACAATTAGGTAAGAAAAACAAAATGCACAGGTACAGTATATGTGGTACCTCACTCAATAGTGGTGACTGCGAGAAGGATCTTGGAGTCCTAGTAGACAATCACTTAAATATGAGTCAGCAGTGTGCAGCAGCTGCCAAAAAAGCCAACATAGTTCTAGGCTGCATAAATAGAGGAATAGAATCAAGATCACGTGAAGTGTTAATACCACTTTATAATGCCTTGGTAAGGTCACACAGTTTTGGTTGCCACAATGTAAAAAAGATGTTGAGACTCTAGAAAGAGTGCAAAAAAAAAAAAAAGAGCAACAAAGATGATTAGGGCACTGGAGGCTAAAACATATAAAGAATGGTTGCTGGAACTGGATATGTGTGAAAAGAAGGATTAGGAGTGACAAGATAGCAGTGTTCTAATATCTCAGGGTTGCCACAAAGAAGAGGGAGTAAAACTATTATCCAAAGCACCTGAAGGTAGAACAAGAAGCAACGGGTGGAAATGAATCAAAGAAAAATGCAACTTAGAACTAAGGAGAAATTTCCTTGACAGTTAGAACAATTAATCAGTGGAACAGCTTGCCTCCAGAAATTGTAAATGCTCCAATGCTGGAAGTCTTTAAGAAAATGTTGGATAACCATTCATCTGAAATAGTGTAGGGTTTCCTGCCTAAACAGGAGGTTGGACTAGAAGACCTCCAAGGTCCCTTCCAACTCTGTTATTCTATTCTAAGTACATTAGGCAGTAGATTGAAATGCACTTGTCAAAATGATAATACCGTTGATGGTGAAAATGCAGTTGTATTGATGTATGGGCACATCCACACATCTCTTTAAGTTCCACTCAAAATTTTTGTGCTAACGTTTCTTGAAGGACATGACAAGGACATTTTTTACTGTAATTTTTGTCAAGAATTCCAAGAAAGTTAAACATTTAGTGTGTACTCCTTCTCCACTCCTTCATGCTTTGTTCTTCGTTCCAATTGTTCATGTCCTCCTTTGTCTGTTCAGTTTTTAAGAAGAGATTAGATAGCCATTTGTCTGAACTGCTGCAAGATTTCCTGCCTAATCAGGGGATTGGACTAGAAGACCTCCAAGGTCCCTTCTAACTCTCTTATTCTATTCTATTCTTATCATCTGCCCGTTTGTCTGTCTGTCCATCCATCCATCATCTATCTACCTAGTAATCACCTGTCTCTATTGCCAGCTCTATAACAGAAAAGATTGTTGACTCTTTCATTTACGCATATCAATAGTCAGATTATCCCTTCTTTCAAATTTACATTCTGAAACCCACAACCAAAATAGATTGAAAAAGAACAAAAAAGATAATCTTATCTCAACCAACTGAAATGAAAACTATTTGGATATCTCTAAGACTATAATAAAGTTATTGTGGTCAGGTAATAGTATGGAATGGCTGCTTGTTCAGAAAAGAAACACATCAAGAGGAAAAAAAAAACAGGAAGGTACCTACTCTTTTCTGCCTTTTTTTAACCTGACATAACTTATTGGAATGGGAGCCACCACAAAATTTGGTCCATTATCTTACAATATATTGCAATATGTATGAAATAGCTTGGGCCAAATGCACCATAAGAGATCAAGTAGTTCTTTAATTCTAATCGTACTGTAGGCAAGATGCAGGAAGACATTGATCTCTCAAACCGGAGACAATTTCCTGTTTTCAAAAAGAAACTTCAAATGAGATGGAAAGAGAGAGAGAGAGAAAGGGAGGGAGAGAAACACAAATAAATGCAATAAAACCACTGAAGAGATTATTGACCTGAGTGAAACCAGATGAGCTAGAAAATGTATTTCCTATTTGTCCCAAATTGTAGCTTTTCATTACTGGTTTATATCATGTTATCTAGGGAAGAATTGTTCTTCGGCGCATATTTAGTACAGGAAATCAGACTCATTTACTTTATATATCATGGGAGATTCATATCCCTCCACAGAGGCAATGCATTGGATTTTGTTATGAAGAATAATGAACAAAGTAGCAAACTTGAAAGAATATTCTTAAACAGACATAATTGAAGTAGCATTGTAAAACTGAATGCCGTCAATCTTAGCCTGCAAAACCTACTGTTAAAATTCTGAGGGAGCAGAGTTGGTAGGCAAAAAAAATATATATCCTTTTTTAACTACCAAAAATTATGACCCAAAGCCATTATTATTTGAAGCTAATAGAGTTGGTGGCATTTCTTTATGAAGTAACGAAAAGTGTATCTCCTTGATTTTCTCTAACACAGGGTTTGGCAACATTGAGCCAACAGACCAGGTATGACCTGCCATCATAAATTATCTAGCCTGTGGTCCAAAAACATTAACTCAGCCTGCAAAAGAAAGATATCAACATCTCAGCATGAATGAAAATGGTGACAGCACCATGACCTCTGGTCTTATGCAGAGGAAGTTTACTGACCCTTGCTCTAATGGACCTATAGAAGCATACAAAGATATTTTTAAATTATATCCCATGTTGGCAGTACACAGGAAATAGTGCCTGTACTTTCTTCCTCTGTTTTGTTTTATTTTTAATATTTACATCATTATATATCTCACTGCCACCAAGAAAGCATGAGTTTACCAAGACAGCATTGTTTGATAGCAGGGACAATATTTTGAATAATATCTTATCTGCGAGATCTTTTGGGTCATGAAGAAGCAATGGGACAAAGCTGGTCCTGCATATAGTCTGGCTCTATTACATGGAGGGATTCATAGGTGATGACCAGCATCTTGAATAGTATCTGGAAACCTACTGGGAACTCTGTATATTGCAGAGCTGCACTGTTACATGAGAGCAGTAGGGAACTCCAACATTGCTCACATCACTGTTTACTGCTCAGTTTCTGTTTCCAGATACTCTTCCAGAGGAACCACATGTACAACACATTACACAATCTAAACAGGAGGTGACTTAGGTGTGAGTAACCACGAGGAAGACTTCCCAGTCTTGGATAAGATGCAGTTGGTGAAAAAGATCAATCTGTGCAAAAGCCATCCCAGCCACAACTGCCACCTGCTGTTTGAACAGGAGCCAAGAGTCAAGGAGGAACCACCCATTGTGTAGCAATTCTGTCTGGGAAATATACAGCCTTGCACAATTAAAAATGAAAAACACTTGGAATTGTGTGAGCTTAACATGTCCCAGTCTTGTCAGGATTGAGCCAAAGTTTGTTCTGTCCCATGTAAATATTCAGCCTTCAAGCACTGGAAAGGATCTTGACAGCATCATTTGATACAGGGAGGAGATGTACAACTGGTATCATTGATACAGTGATGAAATTGCTTTATGTAAAGATTAATGGGAATGGTAAAAGAGTAGAATGTTGAGGAAACCCACAAAGCAAGGGCCTAGTCTCAACCTGTCTCTCCACTAATAGCTATTGGAAATGTGTTCAGGAGGATCCAGATCTAAAAGATGAAGTTCTTTGACTTTTCTTTCTAAAGTTATTAATTGAAGGATATGTTTGGTATATGACACACTGCATCACATTGCCACATCAAACTTGCTGCATCACATTGCAGCACATGATGTTTCATGGCATTTTCCCATTTCATGGCATTTTCCCATTCATAGAGCTGGGGTGGATGTGGACTATGTGTGACAAATCCAGCCGGTGAGTTGCCAATTTGACAACCCTGGAATATGACAATGAAAGCTGTCTCAGAAAGCCAAAGTTAAGCTCTCTTGAAAGTTTGAAACTTTCCCTAGAATTTCGGGAAAATATGAATACTTTGAAATACCAAGGGGGATGTTTGTCATTTTTTTTAAAAAAATTCTGACTTTCTTTTTTTTCCAGCAGATTTTTTATTATTATTTTTCCCTTCTACAACACCTTACAGTCATTATATCAACATTGTTATGTCATCATACCTGTACATATATATAATATTTCGCTTCTATATTTACATACCTTTATACACAGTTCTATATATATTTATAGATATTGTTTTTCAGCTTAATTAATTTTATTCTTGTTTTGCAGCCATTTTGTACCAATTGTTCCAAATTTCATAATATTCTGACTCTTCTTTATCTTTTAAATCCAGTGTTAATTTGTCCATCTCTGCACAATCCAAAGTTTTTAAAAAATTTTATAAAGGTCCTTCTGATTTTCATTTGGGGCGTATATTGCTATCAGTAGTATTGATTTTTGATTTATCCATATCTCTATCATTAATATTCTTCCCTTTGGGTCTTTAAGTTCTGAGTTGAGTTACTTTTCTTTTCAGTCTTTGCAGAATTGTCCACTTTCTTCTGTTCTAAATAGTTCTAAATAATTTCAGCTGTTGCATCAGCCTCTTCCCCTTCCGTTTTGTTGATCTCTTCTCTTCCTAACTACTGTCTGTCAACCACTGCTCTCAAGAACACCACAGTTCTCCAAGTCCTCCTTCTTTCTCGGTTTCTTTCCACTACTTGAGTCTGTATGACTTAGAGTAAGTTTGCGCTCTTTCTTGTTGTCACCCCTCCGATCGCTCACTTACACCAATTAGTTCTTCGGGCTGGTCTTTGCCTCTAAAAATCTGTCACTCGCACTCCTCCAAGTGGCCTTTTGGTTATAAGGCTCTCTCACCCAATCTCTGGAGACTCACTGCTTTGCCCGTTCTCCTCTGCAATCTTCCCTTTCTGCCCACACTTACCGCTGTTTCCACTTGCAAACCAGTCCACTAATCCACTCAATGACACAACAACAAGTTCTTCCTTCCCCTTTTAGATAGTTTGTCAAGACTTCAAGTCTGCCATTGAAACAAGGCAGACGCTTGCATGCCAGATTAAAAGGGTATCCCCACATTGTAACGGACTGTTGCCCTCCACCTCATTAGTCCTAGGGTTTCCCTACTCGTCTGCGTCTCTCTCCAAGATTGGCGTACCCCCGAAGGGATCCTCCAAGCATGTAGATTGGGATAAGAAGTCAGAGCCCTGATTTCTTCCCCACACTCATCTCAACGTCACCACCGGAAGTCTCTAAAAATCCTGACTCTCTTAATGAAGAAATAATAACTAATGGAAGCTTAGTTGAAAGTTATAATAGTGCATGCAAAGACAATTCTGCTTTGTAATATTCAATAGTTTCTTGCCAGAATATGTGAAGTTGACTCTCAGCCACAAGTAAATCATTGTTACAGGGGGAAAAAACAGGATAAGAAACCCTTATTCTTTTTAGATAACATTAAAAAAAACATTTATGAAAAGCAATTTAACATTGGACATCTTATCACTAGCTGTGATGTCTTATTATATATTCCCTGAAGGATAACAATGCAAGTGTTTCAAGTAGCTCTTGAATCACATCAAATTCAAGCTATTCAAAGTTCTCATTAAAAAAAAAACTTGCTACTCTGCAAGGGCATTTACATATGGTAACAGACTTCCAAATATGGATACCATTTTCCCATGTGTACTAACTTAAGCAAACAGTGCTAAATATTATTTGTGTGTTTATTTATAAATAGCATTCTGAGCAAAATTCCAGTTAGCAAAGTTTTGCCTTTTTTGCATCAACTCAGTGTTGATCCACTGATTTTGATTGGAATTGATTGACTGACTTGTCACCCAAGATTAATATCATGGGTTGTCTTTCATGCTTAAGGCGGGATTAGAATTCAGTCTTTGGTTTCTAGCCTGGTCCTTAAACACTGGATCAAACTGATTCCTGTTGTATACATATATTTAATATTGTAAATATTTTCATAATTGAGTCCATCTATCCAGATTATGGTTATAATCTTCTTCTCTTTCTTGGCTTTAGCATCATTTTCAGGAGTTAGCTTTTTATATAATACATCTTAAGCAGGATAATTTGAACCTGGTCATTTTGGCCTCCAGATGGAACCTGGATTTATTTGTTTGATGATCCATTGTTTTCTTTTTCCCTTGGCTGACCACAGTATTCTCAGGAACCTTCTTTAACACAAAATTCAAATGCATCAATACTCTTTTTCAAATAGACAGAATGGTTTTAAAAAAACTCACTTCTTTGTTGAAAAAGAAAATATGTACCAGAAAATAAAGTGAACTTAAAACTACGTTTAGAAAATGTTAAAGGAGGATGTTCCTGAATTGTTCATATTGTCTAGTAGATGCCACTGAGATTGCAGATAAGAAGAAATGAAGCAATTTTTTGGCAAAATTGACTTTACAGTGCTTTTATTTTTATTTTCTTAATTATTGTTTCATTTGGAAGTCACACATTATTTTGCCTATTCTGTATATCCTCTGGGACTTCTAGAAACCTTGAAAGCTGCATTTTTGCTTGTTGAGAATGCATTCTAATTGCTAGTTTGACAACGTATAATAACAGAAGAGCATCAGTGAATGGAAAAAAAGGACCAGAATATGCAATTATTTTATAAAAAGCTTTTTTTCCCTTGAGGAGGAAAAAAAAAACCCTGTGCACTTACCATCTATGACCAAGGAAATGTTGAGCTCTGTATGTAAATTACTCTCCCCCCCCCTTTGTGTTTATTGGAATGGATTGAACTTGAAATGACATTAAGTAATTTTGATATTGTGTGGAGAGGAGATCAAAAAAAGTTTACCATCATGCATTACCATAAATCTTCATTCTTCCCAATAAATAAATCTTTGAACGCAAATCGTAAAATATAGCAATAGCATCTGTAATTTTTACTTAAATATATCTTTTATTTTTCAGTAATATTGACACAGGGACTTCCATACAACCCTATATAACAAATGTGCAGTTTTTGTGTGCCTTCCCAAATTATAGAGTATTCAATGTTTTGTTTGTTTGTTTGTTTGCTTGCTTGCTTGCTTGCTTTTTTCTATAAGAGATGGGCAGACATAGCCTATTGGCACATGAAAGGAAGGAAGGAAGGAAGGAAGGAAGGAAGGAAGGAAGGATGGATTCATCTCTATTAAAGGGCATTTTAAGTATAAATTGATGTTGAAACTATGATGATTTTGATGATAGGATGGGATATGATGCATATACTGTATGTCTTTTGGACTGCTAATGTTTCATTTACATTAATTCATGGAGTGGCTTTGGAAACATACAAGGAGAGCTAACAAGAATTGGGCAGCAGAGTTCATTGGAAGAAATTATGGGACAGTCCTGAACAAATCTAAGTTGGCAGCTCTTAGATAACCTGAGATCATAAAAAGAGAACAGGAAGAAGTGAATTGATTTTTATTGCTGATGCTTTAAAAATGAAAAGTGAAAGAAGAAAGAATATGATTATAGTTATAGTCGGTATATTTTTCTTCTTGTCTGAAAAAGAGCCTCACTAGTTGGTTGATTGGCTTGTTTGCTTGTTTACTATTAATTTTACAGTATATCCTATTTTTCCTGTAGAATCTCAAGGCATCATATAATTGAAGTGGAGCAGGCTTGGAGAAGTGCCCAAAGAAAAGAGATTCAGCAACAGAGTCAATGAATTATTTCAAAGAAAGTATATGCTGCACAGGAAGTGACAAGAGGAAGTAATTGTCCATGAGAAGGATAAGAATGATAATGAGATGTGAAAGACATACAAAGAGTACCTGAAAGGAAGTCACAAAATAACTACTTTAAAAAAGCATATGATTTCATGTCTCTTAACTTCTACAAAGTTGTCTCCTGCTGTATATGCCATTGCTATATATCAGATAATCCAAATATTTTACTTGACCTGGATTGAAAAAGTTAAGCCTTATAACCACAATTAAAGACAGGTCTCTCTTTTTCACATTCTCATCTGCTCAGTTCATAACAGTGGTGGTTTTCCATTTTTTTTACTACTGGTTCACTCATGCGCACGATGTCCCGGCAGGTGGGCAGAGCCTTTCACTGCCAGCACTACTGGTTCGCCCGATCTGGGCCAAACAGGCAGCAACCCACCTCTGGTTCATAACCTTTGGGGGAACAAGGGCATGGTGTTGTTGTATTGCTAGAAGAGGTCTATTCAGTTCTTCTCTTCAGTTTAATATCTTGGAATTTCTCATTGTGGGCTTTGTGGCTCTACATTTCATTCTGTTATTTATCCAAGTACTTTAGCTCACAATAACTGCATTTTTAGAATGTTTACTTAGAGATATTGGCTTGTAGATTAATACATTTTTAAAAGCTTTCAATGGTAAGTGTACCATTTCTGAGAGTTCTGTATCTTTTTTACGGCCTTCTAGTTGCTGAGATTTCTTTTAAGAGTATGCATGAAATACATAGTTATTGGGACTAAGCCATGCAGAGAAGAAGCAGTCAGCATGCGGAGATTCCAAGATTAGCAGTGGATCCTTTAATTAAGCAAAGGTCTAAGTAGAACTTAATAATATCAAACTATAATACAAAACCTGCTTTTTGTTCCAAATTTTAATATTCAGAATAATGTTCAGCAACAAAAAAAATCCCTGATTTTGATTCAAGGAATGTTATCTACATGCTGTTTAAATTAATATTTCTTTTGGATCAATATTTAAAACACTGTAATGAGAAAAATGTTAGAAAATATGCACTTGCTACATATAAAAACTGTTCTGGAGGTCCAGCTTATAACATTATCTAATCATGATAGATAATACAAAGGTTCTTGAACAGGGATTTGAAGAGGTGCTATATTGATATTGAAAGTGACAGGTGTACTATATTCAAATCTGTCTTTAATTAAGAATGACAAATGAAATGAAGGGTATCTCAAGCCATTTACATTACTTGAGATAATATTAACTGATTGCCTCTGTTCTTTCCATCTATGTCTTACCCTTTTCATTTCAGAAGAAAAAAAGTTGTCCCAAACAATTGAAAATGTAAAAGACACATTTCTAAAGTCCAAAAAGAATCTTGGTTAAGAAATAGATTTCCAATTTTGCACAATTATAGCATAATTATACCCAAGAAAACATTGCCAAACTTACATCAATTGAAAACAAGGGGATGTAGGAGCTTTCAATCATCTCTTTTATCAAATAGAAATGTTTTACTTTTCATAAATATTAAAATCTCAGAATTATTTGTTTATGTAATCAGAAAACAAAACAGATAACAGAATAACAGAGTTGGAAGGGACCTTGGAGGTCCCTTGCCTAGGCAGGAAACCTTATAACATTTCAGACAAATGGCTATCCAATATCTTCTTAAAGACTTCCAGTGTTGGGGCATTCACAACTTTTGAAGGCAAGCTGTTCCACTGATTAATTGTTCTAACTGTCAGGAAATTTCTCCTTAGTTCTAAGTTGCATCTCTCCTTGATCAGTTTCCACCCATTGTTTCTTGTTCTACCTTCAGGTGCTTTGGAGAATAGTTTTACTCCCTCTTCTTTGTGGCAACCCCTGAGATATTGGAACACTGCTATCTTGTCATTCCTAGTCCTTCTTTTCACACATATCCAGTTCCAGCAACCATTCTTTATATGTTTTAGCCTCAAGTCCCCTAATCATCTTTGTTGCTCTTCTCTGCACTCTTTCTAGAGGCTCAACACCTTTTTACATTGTGGCAACCAAAATTGTGTGACCTTACCAAGGCAGTATAAAGCAGTGTTAACACTTCACATGATCTTGATTCTATCCCTCTGTTTATGTAGCCTAGAACTGTGTTGGCTTTTTTGGCAGCTGCTGCACACTGCTGGCTCATATTTAAATGGTTGTCCACTAGGACTCCAAGATCCCTCTCACAGTCACCACTATTGAGTGAGATACCACATATACTGTACCTGTGCATTTTGTTTTTCTTGCCTAAATGTAGAACCTTACTTTTTTCACCATTGAATTTCATTTTGTTAGATAGAGGCCAAATGTTAAAGTATATCAAGCTCCTTCTGTATCTTAAGCCTATCTTCCGGAGTATTGGCTATTCCTGTGTATGTCTTTGCACTTTTTGCACAGATAAAATCATTTTAAATATGACCAAAGAATGAAATGAAAAAGAAAGAAGAAAAAGAAAAGAAATATTAAAATAAAGAAAAAGAAATGAAGAAATGAAGCTAAAACAACTTTACATTGTCATTCGCTGTATTGCTCTAGGCCTTTCTGTCTTTCAAAAGCATCTGCTACAGAAGTCACATTTTCTCTCAACTGTAATAATTTAAGCTACACAAGAGAGCCACAGAAACTTTGCAGCTCTTCACTTGTCTTCTGCGGTAATTGAGTAACTTACCAGGGCAGGCATTCCTTCAGGACCAAGTTAGCTACTGTATTAGGTGTATCTTGAGGTTGTGTTAAAAAAAGAAATGAAAATCTTTCTGGATTGCCCGTCTTTTGACTGCATCGTAAAAGGTAAGACCAAAAGTAGGCAAACTCAAGATAGATAAGTCAAGCTTAGGCTCCAAAGGAAGAGGACTTTTTTTTTTCAAAATTCTTTTTTCCTCCAGAAAGAAAGAATTATCCTAGTGGGTAATGAAACATTGATGGGAAACGATCCTTTTTTACTTTAGTCTTCCTTTAGATACAGTTGTCCAGCTTTAGTGGAAAAAAAATTGCTCTTTTTACACAATTTCTCTCTTTCCTATACAATTGTTCTTTATATTAATTAGTTGGCCTAGTTAGAATTATCTTTAGTAAGTATATTATAGCAACCATGCAAAAATGCAATAAAATAACAGCAAAAGACTAAGATTGTAAAATAATGTTGGATGTAAAAATGTTACAGCAAAATAAAGCCAAAGCTACAGTTAAGAGCTTAAGCATTTCATTTTAGCTTTGAATGACAACATAGCAAAAGTAGCAGATTTGCTGCTTGCAGTTGGGGATACATCTGCAAGAAAATAGTTCAGTTTTTCAAAGTCTGAGTTCCTGGCTTCATCTATCACCCATAATTTGGCCCTGATCTCTTTGCAAATGGGACAGTGGAGGATATTACGTATAATGTCCTTTACCTGACAAACATCATAAGGACATAGATGTTGTTGAATAGGACACTTACAAAATTTTCTTCAAGGTAACCAGAGGTCATGGTCTGCTGGTGAAAGATTGTGAAAACTCTTCTACATGGAACACTGAGCATATGCTTTTATTGGTACACTGGTACCATTACACTGGTAATGTTCTTGCTGTTAGTTGCAAAGTCATGTCCGATCCATCACAACTCCATGGACAATATTCCTCCAGGCCTTCCTATCCTCTATCATCCTCTGGAGTCCATTTAAGCTCAGACCGACTGCTTCAGTGACTCAATCCAGCCACCTCATTCTCTGTCAACCCATTCTTCTTTTGCCCTTAATCTTTCCCAGCATTAGGATCTTTTCCAGTGAATCCTTCCTTCTCATGATGTGGCCAAAGTATTAATAGGGATAGAATTCCAAAATGACTTGGATGATTAGATTGCTGTGACATCTTTTCAGTAGTCCTTGACTTACAACAGTTTGCTTAGTGACCATTTGAAGTTACAACAGCATTGAAAAAAGTGACTTATGATCATTTTTCACATTTATGACCACTGCAGCATCTCCATGGTCATGTGATTTACATTCGGATGCTTGTCAACTGATTCACATTTATGACAGTTGAAGAGACTTGGGGTCACATTTTTTTGACAAGCAAAGTCAATGGAGAAGCCAAATTCACTTAATCACCATGTTACTAATTTGACAACTGCAGTGATTCAGTTAATGAACGTGACAAGAAAAATCATAAAATGGAGCAAAACTCACTTAACAAATTTCTCACTTAGCAACAGAAATGGGTGACCAATTGTGGTCATAAGTGATGGATTACTTATATTGGCATTCCTTTCAGACAGCCTAGCTTTAATATCTTATCTGTTCCAAGAGCTATGTTCTCTCAAAGGTAGTAGAATGAGTGACAAATATTGGGGTAATTGATTCTCAACTGTGTAATGGAAATGACAGATTGGCAAGGTGGGATTCTTGAAGGCTATGTAATTTCTCGTAGTGCCCCAGCAATTCAAGATGTATCGCTCTCCCAGATCTCAACCCCATACAGCTTCTGAGCTATCATCTTGTTCTGGAGCATTTGAAGTGCAGCTGTGTTTATATGGAGCAATAATATTTGTATTAAAATAAATGAAGAAGAAGCATAGAATACAACAAGCCCTTCATTGACTGAACTTGAGGAAGCATGGGCTATCCTTGCAAACATTTTACTGTAGTTTTGAGGATTATGAAAGCATAATTAAAAGTTACAGTTACATTTTTAACACTCTGCTGAAATAGATGAGCTGGGAGTTTAAAAGCCCACCGGGGAAGCAAGGAAGCAAGCAAGCATGCCAACAAACAAAAAGTAGCATTTCATCTCTCAGTAATTTTGATCATTTGTAAAAAAAAAAAATATGATTAGAGATAGGTTAATCATATGGAGAGGAGGGTTGTGTTTTTGTAAAAGAATTGAGGAACGTTAGATTATTATTATCCATATCCATAACTTTCAAATTAATGCAGCACCATGGATTAATTTGGAATGTTATGCTCATTTTAGTTGATTTACACGTCTGCTCTTGAACTGATGAATGTCATACACACAACCCCCTTCAATTATGTGCTATTACAAAAATATGAGGGAAGGCTTGACTTTGTTATTAACAGAGCAGATATTTTAGTTATTGTAGATATTACTAAAACAAGGAAAGACTGGGAATGGATTGGAAACAAAAAGCATGAGCAGGTATTCTGAGAAGATGGTTTTCTTCAGTATCCAGGAGATCAGAAAGGGTTCTCCCAATCCTGACTTTACAGACTATTAAGATGCATTGGCTTCCATTTTGCTTCCACGTGGCTTTAATTTAAATTTAAAGAAAGAGATATTTCTCTTTACTTTATAAAAAGGTCACCACTGTACTGAACTGAGGATCTGAGATTTTTTCTTTTAAAATAAAGTGCGTCCTGCAATTGTTCTTTTTTTCATTTCAACATTTTCAATGGAGTGGCTTGGCAGTCATGTGACTGTGTGGGCATGGCCAACTTGTAAAATGTGGTGAAACTCACTTAACAACACTCTTGCTTAGCAGCCAAAATTTTGGGCTAAATTGTAGTCATAAGTTCTCTTTCTGTCTTTTTTCTTTCCTTCCTTCCTTCCTTCCTTCCTTCCTTCATCTTTCTTTCTTTCTTTCTCTCCTTCCTTCCCTTCTTTCTTCTTTTCTTGTCTTTCTCTCTCCTTTCCTCTTTGTTTGTCTTTTTCTTTCCTTCTTTCTCTTTCTTTCCCTTTTACTCTAACTCTTTCTTTCTTTCCAAAGGGACATAACAGGTGGATCTAACTAGATGTTATGCACCATAAAATATATGACACCTTACAAAGCTGATTGACCAATTGAGCAACAGACACTTCACTGCTGTGAAAAAATATTCCTTGTATTTACATAATATTTCACCATTTATAGGTTTTATAAACATATTTAATTCAATAAGAGAAGACAGAAATCAGCTGGCAGAAGTGGGCTGCATTCTTAATCTGAAGGGATAGCGAGCTTTACCTTTCTTTGTCATCCAAAGCTGGTGAAATAGTGGTTATTCTAAACTGGTGACAGAAAAGGTTAAAGTGAAGGCCCAACATTTTTGTCTCTTGTATCCGCGCAATACAATGGCTTTATGCCTTATTTGTCTGGATAACAAAAACAGCTTGAGAGGAACAGAGACATTTTATCAACTCAGGTACCCTCTCGGGTATAACACTGTTTGGTCACAGATAGCTAGGTAGGTATGTAGATAGGTAAGTAGGTAGGTAGGTAGGTAAATAGAGCTAGCAGATGATGATTGATAGATAGATAGATAGATAGATAGATAGATAGATAGATAGATAGATAGATAGATGATAGATAGATAGATAGATAGATAGATAGATAGATAGATAGATAGATAGATAGATATAGAAGAGGGAGGGAGGGAGGAAAGAAGGAAGGAAGTTCCACCTTCTTAATCCATTTTCCAGCATGGAAAATATTCTTCAAAATTTTGTAGTGAATCCAGATGGACCCAGAAATACCTTTGATATTTATAGGATGGACACATTCACAATCTTTAATATGTCAACATTATAGAAAAAATAGTTGTTATAGTCCATCATCTTATATCGGGAAAGGCTCCTGAGATCAATTATATTTCCCCAAAGACTTTATCCTTCCTTCCTTCCTTCCTTCCTTCCTTCCTTCCTTCCTTCCTTCCTTCCTTCCTTCCTTCCTTCCTTCCTTCCTTCCTTTCTTCACCCCCACTCTCTCACTCACTCACTCACACACACACACACACACACCTGGTCTGGGCACATAGATGGAACTCTCCTGTGTGGATGTGCCCGGCGGTGGCAATAGAGCTTGCTTTAGCTCTGCGCCACACTGCAGAGTTCTGAGTGGACGCGCCCAGCAACTGTGGTAGCAGAGCTTGCCTTACTCTCTGCCATCCCAGAACTGTGCCACACCAGGGAGTTCTGTGTGAATGCACCCAGTGTCGGTGGCAGAGCTTGCCATAGTTCTCTGCCATCCTGGAACTGCGCCACGCAGGACCAGTAATACGCCCGGGTATTCTTTCTTTTGCCAGCGGGAGAAGTAAGAAAGTGCTCCAGGAGGATGTTCTGGGGCTGCTACACATGTGCACCACCTGCCCTCCTGGAGCACTTTCTTCTTTCTCCTGCTGCTTATTGGTGCCGCCACGATTGATTCAGCTGGGGGAGTGGACTCCTGAAGACAGGGTATGCTCTATCACTGCTGTTGCTGCTACTGCAGTCAGGCACATTCATGCAGAAGAACTCTCCACCATGGCACAGTTCTGGGACTGCGGGATATTCTTTCTTTTGTCAGCACGAGGGCGTAGCCAGGCCACCATTGCTACCGGTCCAGTCCAGTACACCAGTACACTACCTCTTCTGGCGTACCAGGAGGAACCCACCTCTGACTTCAGTAAATCAGTCAGTCAATCAGTACAGAGCTGGAAGGAACCTTGGAAGTCTTCTAGTCCAGCCCCTTGCTCAAGTAGGAGACTCTATATCATTTCAAACAAGTGATTCTTCTTAAAAACTTCCAGCGATCAAGCATCTACAATAGGGTCCTCAAACATTTTAAACAGGGAGTCAATTCATGATCCTTCAGACTGTAGGGGACCAGACCAGCTGGGTAGGTGTGGCTAGGTAATGTGACTAGGTGGGAATGGCTAATTTAAAAGTCCATTGAACAATGTACACAAATTAAACTTTAATTTGTTTTGCTCCTGGGGGTGTTTTATTTGCTTTTGTTTGTAGATTGGTTTTTTGGTTGTCTTTTCTTTTTACTAGATCATTTTTTCAGTTGTTTAGGAGACCAGTGGTCCACTTCTGAAAACTGAGTTTTGTGGCAATTCTTGTCAGCCCCAAGGAGCTTGAGAAATCTCTCTCTCTCTCTCTCTCTCTCTCTCTCTCTTTCTTTCTCTTTCTCTCTCTCTCCTCCCTCCCTCCTCCCTCCCTCCCTCCCTGCCTGCCTCCCTCTGTCTCTCTCTATCTCTCTGGGCCATTTTTTTTAATGCCAGAGGATCAGAGGATTCTTTTCCACTCAGCCACTGGCTGCAAGGCACCAAAAAGTCCTCCAGCTGGTGAGGAGAAAGTTGCACATGCGCAAAGATGGTGGCAATGACCTGAGGTCTTTTTGGTGCCTGCGCCAAAGGCTGGATGGAAAAAAAGCCTCTCGGGTTCCAAGTTCAACAGCAGGCTTGGTCCCTTCACAGGGTCACTTTTCTCCACACCAGAGAAAAATCAAAAGGCATGAAGCAGCAGCCTTTAAGGACAAAGCTGGCATAGCTGCCTAGAGGTAAGAAAATGAACCATTGAGGGAAGGAGTCCCCCAAAGCTGCCGGTGTTGCAGCCTTACCACCCTCCCTGCAGCTTGGAATTCCAAGTGGAAGAGGCAAAAATGCCCTCATTGTTTGCAAAAATTGAGGTGTTTTTGCCTTCCTTCAGCCTTCAGAGCATTCTGCAGAATGCAAAAATGCCCCCATTTTTTGTGAAAAAAATGGGGCCGTTTTTGCCTTCCCCTAGCCCCCGGAAGCATTCTGCAGGCTTCAGCAGGAGCCAGCCAAGTGCAGCTTCTCGGAGAAGCACACTGTCCTGATCACGTGCTCTGGGAATCCACCCCCCCCAAAAAAACACAGCGAAGAGCCCTGGCCTCTCCCTGGTCAAAACTTTTCACCACCGTTTTGGTAGGCATGGCTTGGTGAGGGGGGTCATGTGGCTGATTGTGCATGACTGATGCATGAGTGATGTCAAGTTGGCCATGTCCACTCAGTCACATGCCCACCATCTAGCCATGCCCACTGAACCAGTAGCAAAAAAAAATTGAAATCCACCCATGCTTCACATGATTTTGATTCTATGCATCTGTTTATACAACCAAGGATTGTATTAGCTTTTTTGGCTGCTGCTGCACATTGCTGGTTCATATTTAAGTGAGCATCCACTATGACTCCAAGGTTCCTCTTACAGTTACTATTTTTGACCTGGTTTCACCTAATCTTTACATATACTGTTAGATACCAGAAACATATACCTTTGGTTTTTCCTGCCTTTGTGTAAAACCTTGCTTTTCTCCCCATTAAATTTCATGTTGTTGGATAGGGCCCATTGCTCAAATTTGTCAAGAACTTTTTGGATCCTGAGCTTGTCTTCTGGGGTGTTGGTTATTCCTGCCAGCATAGTGTCATTTGCACATTTGATGAGTTCCCCTTCTATTCCCTCATCTAAGTGATTTATGAAAATATTGAAGAGTACTGGGCCTAAGATGGAATCCTTTGGCACTCCTCTGCTTACTTTCTTCCATGTAGATGTAGTATCATTAAAGATGATTCATTGGATATGGTTTCTCAATCAGTTACAAATCCATCTGGTGGTGATGCTGTCTATCCCACATTTTTCTAGCTTACCAAGAAGTAGATTGTGGTCTACTTTGTTAAATGCCTTGTATAAGCCTTAAAAACGGAAGCCCGGAATTCTGGGTATATGATGAAGCCTGTTTTTTGGTTGTATAGAGATAGATGTTGTTGTATTTTTTTCTAGCTGTATAGCCAAGGTGGCGCAGTGGTTAAATGCAGCACTGCAGGCTACTGCTAGATCAGCAGGTCAGCGGTTCAAATCTCACCGGCTCAGGGTTGACTCAGCCTTCCATCCTTCCGAGGTGGGTAAAATGAGGACCCAGATTGTTGGGGGCAATATGCTGACTCTCTGTAAACCGCTTAGAGAGGCCTGAAAGGCCTATGAAGCGGTATATAAGTCTACTGCTATTACTGCTATTTCCTAGCTGTTGTGCATTTTATGTTTTAGTATATTTTTAATCATTTTTATATTGTTAGCTGCCCAGAGTCATGTTTTTGAGATGGCCATATAAATCTAATAAATAAATAAATTGCAAAGGAAATATTAACATTTCAAATACGTTCATTCAGACTTGTAAATTAGTTAATGTTACATATGTTACAACTGATCTGTGGCAGATGCTTCTTAATGGATTCTATGGAAAAGATGATGGAGAAGATGAAATGCTCCACAGAGGATTCGACTGTCATAATATTTGAATAATGTTAATTGTGGTAGATTTAAAATGCCGCTTCCTGAATGTCCATGGAAAATGTGACAATGGGAAGCCTTGTTCGGAAATGAATAATCAAGATATTTAAGAATATATTTAAGATATATTCTGTCCCTTTTTCCTTTAAAAAAGTAATTTACTTTGTCCCATAATTACACCATGAATACAGGATTTAGAACCTTTTTACTGAATAAAGTATTTAATCAAAGAGCAGTCATAATGTGTTTCTCTTTTCTTTCTCCCTGGAAGAATATAAATTTTCTTCACTATCTATTTTACCCTCTTTTTCTTACCTCTACCTTACTTTTCAACTTGATCATTTTATTTTCCTTTTTAAGTCACCTTTTTTTTTCAATTTCTCTGGGCACTTTCATTTTTCATCTTTATTAATTTCTTCTTCCTTCTAGCTGGTCTTCCAGATATAATGTTTGCTATTTGTGGAGCCATTTCATGTATCAGGCAAACATTCTTTTCAAGTAGGTGTATGGGGGAAGGTAAGCAAACTTAAGCTTAAATAAAATTAAATTAAAGAGGAGGAAAATGGGTAAAAAGGGGGAAGGGGGAAGATGGAAGGCAAGGCAAGTTCTTTACATGAGCAAAAAAGTTTTTTACATGAGCAAAAAGCAAAAGGATTTGTTTTTATCCTTAGATACCTAGCCAAATAAATAAATAAATCCATACTTAGAAACTTGTTCATACTTCATAAAGACAAGGTACAAGCAGTAAGTGTGCTAACTGTTGCAGAACTGTGGACATGTAGGCCCTTTTGATTTAGCCTTGTCAGAAGCCAGGCTAAACTTTTGCCCTCTCTTCACCCCACAGCAACTTCATCTCAACTGAATCTGAACAGTTTATGTACCTATGACAGCAACCCTTCTGAATTATAATTTGTGACACCTCCTGAACAGGTCCTAAAGTTTTAAAAGTAATTTATCGTCTGTCAATTGCTACAGTAAAGTCCTTGAACACTGTTTCTGTCTCAGACAGATGCTTTTAATAATCAGATGTGGTTTGTTTCTTTTAGTTTAAATGAGTTTTGGGGGCATATTATCCAGTGAATGCAAAATTTTGCATTCATAAATCAATTCAGAAAATAGTTCAGCTGTATTTGGATGAAATTTAAAGTTGCTTGTAAGTAAATAATTAATTAAATGAAATGTGTAATTTAGAGTTTTGTGTCCATTGATTCCTGAAATTCCTGAAGACAGTTCAATTTAAACTTTTTTTTTTACAGATTGTTATTACTGAGGATGATGAAGTCAGGTTAGTCAGGCAACAACATATAGAAAGGACTTATTATTTTATTTAATTTTTAAATCTGAACAAAGCACATAACTGTGTGTTGTCGCAAAGGTGTTTTTTTCAAGAGACAACTGGATTTTCTGGATTTTCTTTGAAGAAGTTTCGCTTCTCATCCAAGAAGCTTCTTCAGCTCTGACTGAATGATGGGAAATGGAAAGATTTATAGTCCTTGCATACAGCTTGTCATTTACATTATTTTAGCTAGTGGTTAAGGTACCTGGAGATTTATCTGTATCAACGGCATCAAAAAGACCTTATAGGAGCTGCTTCATAACAGACACTAATGAGAACAATAAATGAAGCAATGTTGTCATTCTGTACTTTGCAGAAGCTCAGGGGGATCTTCAGCCAACGTAACATAAGTGCACACTACAAACCCAAGAATACATTGAGGCAGAAGCTTATCCACCCCAAGGACAAAAAACCCAGACATGAACTGAGCAACGTCAATTATGCAGTACAATACAGTGAGCCATGTGCAGATGTGTACATTGGGGAAAACAAAACAACCACTTCATAAATGCATGGCATAAGATAGGAGAACATTTGGACTAAATTCAGCAGTCCATCTGCATTTAAAAGACACAAAGTCCATCTGCATTTTTAAGACAGCAAAGTTCACATTTTGGACAGAGAGGACACTGTTGTGAATGAGGAGTTAAAGAGGCCATCTATGTCAAAATTGAGAAGCCCTCTCTCAACAGAGGAGGATGGATATGACATTATCTATCTCCAATCTACAACACAGTCCTTTCAACAGTTCCAAGAGGCCTCCACACCCAGTTGCATCACTCAGGTGACCTTGATAACACAGTTAAACCTTTAGATGACCTTAACAACCAGCTAAAATAATGCAAATCACCAGCTGCCTGCAAAGGATATAAATCTTTCCATTTCCCACCATCCAGTCAGAGCTGAAGAAGCTTCTTGGAGAAGTGAAATGTCTTCAAATAAAAACCAGAAAGTCCAGTTGCTTCTTGAAAAAAAGCACATTTGGGACAACCATGACCTGGATGACTGAGAATCTCCATAGACATAAATGTATGTTATACACAGCTCTAATTTGCAAATCTATAATAGTAATTTCTGTTAAAACAGTAAAAAAATTGGATTAGGGCAATTGAATAAAAGGAAGATAATGGATATTTTTTTCTCCTTTGGCAGGTTGCTTGTCTTTCTGCAGTCTGAAAGAGTACAAATTGCTTAGTATTCTGTATAAACCAGATTTTGTTCTGGCCTCTTCACAAAGAATCTTGCTTTAGCAAAGATTGCTATATCACTATCTGAAGTGGTAAGGTTCAGAATTATATCTGAAGCTGATGTATATCACTAAGATTAAGCAAGGCTTGGAATTCATGACTCTTATACATATGACCTGCTACAATTAATAGAAAAAGAATGGGAAGAATAGCTGAATGAACATGCTGCAATCTACTAAATATATCTTTTCCCTACAAGTGGTTTCTTAATCTACACTCAATACAGAAGGCCCAGTAGAAATATAAATTGATTTTCTTCATAATGTACTCTACTATTTATTTTTAAAACAAAATGCATGGGCTTACAAGCTTACAAAATTCATCCTTGTATAATGTCTCAACTGAAGAGTATTAATTAGATTTGGCATTTAAATATTGAAACATGTCTTGAATAGGGACCTTATTATGGGAAGAAATAGGTTACGTATTCCCATTAGCCCAGTCAATGGCCCTTACATATTACTAATATTAAAGATGCTTCTTTACACTCTTAATCATTGAAAGAATCAAATTGAATTATAATAAAAACTCATCTATTCCAAATTTCTATTTTTAGCAGTGGCCAGCAGGATGTTTATCCCGTAAGCCACAATCAAGTTCTTCATTGTTCATCATCCCAAATTCTAAAACATCATATCACCTTTGAACATGAAAGATTTCTTTTGTTTGATTTCATCAATTATCATAGTCAAGTAATGGGTAAAAACTTTGTGTGAGGCTATTTGGTAACTCAAATTGAAAAGATCTCAGGGTGGAAGGAAGGCTGAATAAAACAGAAGATCCTACAGTAGATACTGAAATAGTGCATATATTGAGAGCAAAACTGAATTAGGTACAATCATTAGCCTATATATCTAGATCTTTATACTTATAACTATAATAAATAAGCAGTGTCTCATTGTGTCACTGTTTTAGAAATATTTCCCAAACTAAACAGAAAAGAATGACTATGGCTGATAAAAAAAAAAGTATGGGAATGCAAGATCCCTTTCAGTCTGGATTCAGGCGTGGATACTCCACTGAAACAGCTTTGGTCACGCTGATCGATGATCTCTGGCAGGCCAGGGATGGAGGACATTCCTCTATCCTTGTGCTCCTTGACTTCTCAGCGGCCTTCGATACCATCGACCATGGTATCCTTCTGCGATGGCTGGAGGAGGTGGGAGTGGGAGGCACCATCTTGTGGTGGTTCTCCTCTTACCTCTCCAACAGGTCGCAGTCAGCGTTGGTTGGGGGACAAAGGTCGACCCCTAGGCCCCTTAAATATGGGGTGCCACAGGGCTCGGTCTTATCCCCCCTCCTATTTAACATCTACATGAAGCCACTGGGTGAGATCATTTGCCGGCACGGGATCAAATACCACCAATATGCGGACGATACCCAGTTGTATCTGTCCACCCCGTGCCAACTCAGTGTAGTGGTGAAAGTGATGTGCCAGTGCCTGGAAGCTGTCAGGGTCTGGATGGGGGTGAACAAACTCACACTCAATCCTGACAAGACCGAGTGGCTATGGATGTTGCCTCCCAAGGACAGTTCAATTAGTCCATCCTGATGCCTGGGGGGTGAAAATCTACTCCCCTCAGAGAGGGCCCACAACTTGGGAATCCTCCTGGACCCACAGCTGACATTAGAATATCACCTGTCGGCTGTGACCAGGGGGGCCTTTGCCCAGGTTCGCCTGGTGCACCAGTTGCGGCCCTATCTGTACCGGGAGGCACTTCACACGGTCACTCACGCCCTTGTTACCTTGAAGCTTGACTACTGTAACGTGCTCTACATGGGGCTGCCCCTAAAAAGTGTTCGGAGACTACAACTAGTCCAGAAAACAGCCACGCAAGCGATATTGGGTGTACCAAGGTACACCCACATCACACCTATCCTCCGCGAGCTGCACTGGCTTCCTATTGGTCTCCAGATGCAATTCAAGGTGCTGGTTATCACCTTTAAAGCCCTACATGGCCTAGGACTTGGATACCTGTGAGACCGTCTTCTGCCACATACTTCCCAACGACCGATAAGATAGCACAGGGAAGGCCTTCTCCGGGTGCCGTCAGCCAGACAATGTCGGCTGGCAACTACCCGGGGGAGGGCCTTCTCTATAGTCACTCCGACCCTCTGGAATAAACTGCCCCCAGAGATCTGGACCCTACCCACTCTCATGGCCTTCCATAAGGTTCTTAAGACCTGGCTATTCTGGCAGGCTCTGGGCTGTTGAACTCATGATTGAGTTCCAGCCCCGATTAGATTGGGTATATGTTGTGGTCTTTTTAATTTATGTTTCTGTGTTTTTAACTTCTATTTTTAAATGTATTGTTGTAAGCTGCCTGGAGTCGTTCGGGATTGGGCAGCCTATAAATTTATTAAACAACATCAAACATCAAGTTGCTTTCAAATTCCTACTGGGATTCCCATGGCGTTTCTTTGTGGGAAGCTATTGGGAGCATAAGAAATCTTCCTTATTCCTTTTCACCTCCCCTCCCTCCTTCCTTCCCAATGTTCTATCCTTCCTTTTACCTTCTTTCCTTTTTTCTCTTCCTCCTACCTCCCTTCTTTCTTAATTTGTTTTCCTTCCTTCCTTCTTTTCTTCCTTCCCTTCTTTTCCCAGGAAGGAAGCTGGCAGGAGGTGGCTTCTGTTGCTGGGTGACAGAGGAATTGAAAAATTGTAAGATTGGCTAGGAAACTGTTATGGAATATTGAAAATGAAGATCACATGATTGCAGTAAAAGGTGATGGCAACAAGTTTTCTATCTATCTATCTATCTATCTATCTATCTATCTATCTATCTATCTATCTATCTATCTATCTATCTATCATCTATCATCTATCTATCTATCCATCCAGCCATCCATCTATCCATCCATCCAGCCATCCATCCATCATCTACCTATATATCTATCTATATCAATTTCATTTATCTTTGAACATTACCATATACTTTTGAGAAAACATAGCATATATTAGTTAACAGGGTGCTTGCTATAATTCTTCCATTTTCTGAATTCCATTAAGTCATAATACCTAAATCCCAAATCTCAATCTGTTTGGCACAGATGCAGTTTATAGTAAGATAGTTCTTATCTGTTTTTGAGCATCATGCAGATTTTTTACTCTGAGGTTAATATCTGACTTGCTTTAAATTCATATGGGAAATCTGAAAGTTCCATTTCCTATTTCAAAAATCAATGGAAACAAATCCCACTTCTTTTGTAACATAGAAAGTAAACAAGGTGCAGAATTAAAAGTGACAGAATATTTTACATGAAGAACATGGAATATTCCACCTGTTCTAAAAGGACGGGCTTTGTAACTTTACAGTTCCCTTTTGATTAGAAAAGGATTAATAAGATCAAAACTAAGGGGTTCAGTGGTTTCTGTTTTCATGAAAATATGCTAAAATGTGTTAAAAATAAAGATTCCAAGCTGCTTCTAACATATGCAGCATCAATGATTCAACCATGCTTATTAATAAATCCCCTAATTTTATATGAAAATAAACTGTCCTCACTGATAGAAAGTTTATGTCTTTTCAGCTGCATTGCAGGTTACTGGGGTAGAACATAGAATATCAAGGTCGGACCTTGGAGGACTTCTAGTCTAACCTCCTGCTTAAGCATTTAATGGAATATTTACTCTGCTTTAATAGCCTATTTTTAGGTAGAATTGCTGAACAACTAGAATTAGCCCTGGTCAATAAAGCATCTTATACACAACACCATGAGTTAATATAGTTAGGGTAACTAGCTCTCTGGCAAAAGAAAGATATCTTGCTTTTTCTCACGTTCTCTATTCATTGGGTATAGTCTCAAAATCAAATATTGACCAGATACAAACTCAACTGCTTGGATTTATGTTATTTATTTCCTGATTTCATCCAACAGGGTCAATCCAGACCATTCAAGCTATGAACATGTAGTCTGTAGATCACATGTTTCAAGTTTATAGTGAAACTTCAAAAACATTGTTGATTCTAGGTTATCATTAGGATATGTTCTTGAAATTTTTTAAAAAAATATTTGGGAAATGATTGTGATTAAAAACATTCTTTCTGATGCTGGAAGGAAAAGTTTCATATACATTAGGTAAGTTTAAGTTTAAGTTTTATTTTATTTATATGCCGCCCTATTCCCAAAAAGGGACTCAGGGCAGCGAACAACTTAAACGGGAAAGGGAAACATACAAGTACAAAATAGACATTTAAAATGACCAACAACCACACCTGTCGAGAGGGGAAGGAAAATATGTTTCATAGCTAAAGTAACACACATGACAATTTAAATTATTTCTCACAAAACTATAGTATATCTACAGACTAAAACCATTCAGCTGGATTACCGAACTTTATATATTTATGTATCAGATTTTGAGACTGCCCATCTACTTCCAGGATTCTTGGAACAAGTGTCTACATTCTTTAAGAGGAAGAACTGGCAGGTAGAAAGAGGTAAACCAACTGCTGGCTAATATTTGGACTTTGAAAAATGATTTTGACAATATTTCTCAGCAAAGCTTAAGAGAGTCTGAAGTCTTGAATAAACTTAGGAGTGTGGGCTGACTATTAGAAAGATAACTGACAAAAGGATAGGAAGCAGAGAAGGAAATATGTGAACACTAAAATATTATAGAAGTAGTGGATGGATTTTTGTTGCTGTTTCCTTATTGTGGTTGAAACAGAAACAATTTCCACAGCAATTTAGGAGAAATGCAGAAGGCACAAAGCTGAGAAAAAAGCATTTCAAAAAGTAAAAGCAGTGAAGTAGTAGTAGTAGGAAATTCAGGTTTTCTGGGTATTTAATTTTGAATACGTTTTAGCATATCATTTGCAAAACAAAACTCACTGTTAATTTAGGGCTGTATGAAAGCGGTAGTAGGCACAAATTTGATGTTATATAGGTGCCCACGTTCATTAAACATGTAGTATACACAGTCTTTTCTAGACTGAAAACTGGTTGGGAATCTATAATTTGAACATCCAACATGAACAAATTTATAACAACTCTTTTTGAGATTTTCCTAAACAATAATTTCTTAAGACATAAAGCCGTCTTTATTTGTTCCATCATTTTCTTTATGGTTTCAAGTTGAAGTCTAAATCCCATGTACATGTACTTCAGTATATCCATACAATATTTCTTTTTCACAAGTTGTATTAATTATCATAGTGCACTTACATTCATTGCACTTTCAAGTGCAGTTCAGGGTATTAATTATTACCTATCAAGTTCTTCATATTTCAGGGCTAGATTATCTTCAGAACATTCTGTCTCCCACTTGTTTCTATCAAATGAGATCATGTGATTGAATCTATGAATTATACTTTATGGGTCATACTACCTATCCCAGAGAACAGAACATTCCCCTACAGATGCCCAGTTGTCATAAGACTTTGAGATTCTGAATTCTTCCTTAGGAAGTGAGCTGGGTAAGTTCCTCTTTGAAGAAATGAGCATGATGTGTTGCTTTTATTCTTACTACTACTGCTGCTGCTGTTGCTGTTTTATGGGTGCTTTTTAATGAGTTATTAGCCACCTGGTAAGTATCCATGTAAAATGAATGAAATGAAATGAACAAACAGTAATTTCTTGAGTATTGTTTTCCCTGCATTATTACTAGTCTCTGTATTATGGGTGTCTTGGAGTTTCTACCTTCCTTTAAAGTAACTACTTTTTACCTTATTTGATTACTAGTTTTTATGTCCTTTTTTATATCCTTTTAGTGTGATGTAAATACAGTGTATTCCCCCTCTTTTATTATTGTGACAAACAATAGTTATAAACATTATTCCTCAATCATTAATGCTTCGTGGTAGCTTCATGTTCATTGCTTTTTTTAAAAACTGGAAGATTGGGTTTTTTTCGGATTAACCCTTCACTTCATTCATCATAATCACAAATAGCTCTGACAGTGGCATGTGCAATTTTATTTATTTATTTAGCACATTTATATAGTTCCATCTCACATAGTAATTCTGGGTTATGTATACAATAAAACCAACCAACCAAATTAAAAACAATTAATACTACAAACAAAACAATTCCCAGGCAAATAGGGCCTACAACATTCCTGTTTTGCTGGACCTAATAGGACAGGGAGATGTAACTGGGGACGGGTAGTCTCTCAATCAAGGTTTAGTTCATGCTACATAAACATTGTACACATGATCACACCTTGTGAGGCTACACATTTTTGTTTTACTCATTGCCTTTGAAAAATTAACATTGGGAAAAGTATGTCTGTCTCACCATAGAAATAAATAAAAACACCAACTCTTCCCTATTCGTTGCAGAGTCACTAATATGTTAGAAAGGTAACTCTCATAATTCCTACCCCATATGCTTTGTAATAACCTTGTTACCAGGAGAACAATAAAATCAATAGAAGCATTATAAAAATGAGAACCTCGTCACTTTTATAGAACCATTTCATAAGTCAGCAGATGTTAATGACAATATGAAGGATGAGGGACAGGGAAAATACACTTCTGAACAGGTTGCCTGTCCGCCCTCCTCTCTCTTTAGGATCCTTTCACAGGAGACTGGAGTGTATTGGTCTAAGAAAGGTACAAATAGATCAGGCTGAGTGAAAAGAATTGTCACCAGAGACTCTGATCTTTTTAGCAGTTAGATGCATGGCATCACTACATAATAAATTTTCAGGTAAAATAAGTTCAGGATTTATTGCACTGGAATCATCAGAAAAACTAAGAGTCCTAAGAAAGGTTAGGCCTCTTACTCCTCATATATTTCCTATTATTCATGATTACTCACTTAGTATTTTATAGCTGTCTGGAAATGGCTTTTAACTATTACATTTTTAAAACAAATGACAAAAATAAATCTTGCTTCTCTTCCCCAACTCATCTCCATGTTAGCTAAGATAATAAGGTGAAAATTCTCAGAAGCAGGGCTACAACATCAAGGGTTACAGTTTTCTTATTTGCCACGCCAAATTCAGGTCAGACAAACTTTAGTCACATTTTAAGACTCCATGAGGATTGAAGGATATAAATGTGTGAACCAGCACTAGAAAGTTTGAACACATTTTCAAAGGTGGGTAATTCAGTATAGATTCCTACGCCAAGTCTTTTGTTGGGTTCACTCACTATCTTCGCTAAAAAGAAGAGAGAAATGAGATGGTTGAACTAGTTTTTTAAACACATTCCTTAACCAGAACTGTGTTTTTCTTCTCTAAATTTATTCATAAAACACCTTTTAATCTAATATCTGTCAATTTCTTGCATCCAAAATCCAGAATTTATACTTAAAATTTCTGAGGCAAAATACCCATCACTGAAACATTTGGCATAGGTTTATCATAAGTAGCTTTGGTGCAGGAGGAAAAGGACATGGCTACATAACTATACTATCTAAGGTTCATTCAGTGGAATAATTGGGCAGGGTGTTGATTACTGAGAAATGAACTGGAAAATAGAGCATCTTAAGGAATTGCATAATTAGTGAGGTGACATTATTGTGCAAATGGTAATTACGCCAAATTTCATAATAATATAAAATATAAAGAAAATTGATCCTCTGAATATAAGGTTGTATTTTCCTTTCTCAATGTTCAAAAGTTTTATTTCTTTTAAAACAAACATTTCATCATTCCTCAATCAGTAAAGCATCAAAGTACAATTTTTTATATACCCCTCCCTCCCTCCACCCCCAACCCCCCTCCTCCTTCCCCCCCCCGACTTCCCAGAACCTGTACACGGTATGGATTTTTAACAAACACAGTCTAAAATCTATTGAGAAAAAAGAAACAAAGAAATTAATGACATTCTACATTGACCTTAGCTTCTTCTTGCTGAACTAACTTTAAACAATTTAAATCATTTCTGATCTTAAGCATAGGCTAACTGTAGTTTCTTGGTCCCGTATTTATTTTGTATATAGTCAATCCATATAAGGTTGTATTGAAGTCTAATAAAACAAGGTTTAATCAAACTTCCGAAGTTACCTACATCAGATCAGAACATATCTAAGACCCACAAATAAGATATGGTAGCCTTTGTGTATATCTGTGCAACTGACTCTTTGTACATATGTTTTTAATGTCTTGTTGACACTCATTGATTCAATTACTTGATATTAATTGTCCTTTCTCTACTATTAAAATCAAGTCAGTTCTGAGATAGGACATTGAAAAATTCTAGAATTAGTCTTTAAACTGATCTAACAAGTTATATGCAGTCATAAGAGCAGTCATATGAAATACAATGCAGATTAATTAACAAGAAAATTTTGTAAGTCAATCAAAGGATTAAAGTAGTGACTAAGGAATTAAAGAACATAGAAATAAAACAGCTAATAGAAAATTAAAAGCAAATTAGAAATGTTAAGGCTACTTGGACATGTCTATGAACTTGCAGAAAATATAAAGCCTTTACATTAAGAAATACAATGTTTAGATATCACAATGTGCAAATAGAAGCAGGGCCACTCATGTTGGAATGTCATCAAGCTACATTCCATGAAAGGAATCAGAAAGCAGATATATTATTCAGATGTCATTCATCAACCATTGGAAGATGCTTTGTTGTGAGAGAAGTAGAGTGGCTCTTGGTTGCCCCTAAGTGACAAGGTAAATAGAAAGGGAGGAATGATTGAAAGAAAGACCCAGTGAAATAAGAAGTTATTTATTTTGTCAGCAAGATTTACTGCTTTACAGTTAGCTCCTTAGCAGAGTTGCAGTGGATCAAGGCTCTCAGATAGATGGCAGTGAGAAGACTTTAATCCTTTTAAGTGGTCACTTGTTTTTAGAGGTTATGAAATATTTTGCATAAAGTTCAAACTAAGGGTTGTAATAATAGTAGAGATAAAGTTGAACTATTGGATTGTTGGTGTTTTCTGAGCTTGATGATATTATCTAGCCTAGTATTGAAATATTTTTACAACCACACTCAGAGATTACCAACAACTCAACAGTTCAACCTTCATCTATATATATATTCTCTACTATTAGAAATAGAAAATACTGAAGAGACCTTGAATGAATTACTCATAAAGTTTAAAGAATCATGTTTTCTCAATATAGAGTATTCATTTTGTTTTTATGCACTCTACAGTTGTCAAGTCAGTGTTGGTAGCAGAATTAGCTACAGTGCAGGCCCAGGAGATCTTAAATTGACAAACCACCAGAGCATAATAGCCTGCTTTTTGGAAGCTATCCAAAAAACATTTATTAAAAACTCTTCTGGAAGGGCTTCAAGAGTTGACAATGGTAAAGGCTAATTAAAGAGGGCTTGGCAATCAGTACTGAAGATTCTCTTATCAGGCTTTATTATATGTTGAATACAAATATTCTTGGTCCTATCATTTTATTCAGTAGTAATGATTTAACATGCCAATTAATTCACAGCAAGGATTAGTTGGCAGTAGTTCCAAATATTTCATGATTTTGAACAAAATAGATGATATTATTAATGTTTTGAATTAAATTACCATTCTAAAGGTGTTCAGAAAAACTGGTAGCCATTCCATCATATCAGTATTAACTTTATGGACTGAAATGTGCAGGGTGTGCATAGATGTGCAAATAATTATTTCTCACTGTAAATAGTATTTGAGAAAACCACTTGAGAAGGACATTTACTTTTTTACAGACAACATTTAGCGTTAACTTTCTATTTGGGGTTAAAGACCTAGCTCTACTGGGAATCAGTAGATTGGTCTCCCTCTTCTCTACAGGGACAGTCAGTGGGTTATGATAAATCTGGATCTATAACTGAGGCAAGATTTGACTGAATGAAGAGTTGCATAAATGTTGATAAAATTATCCAGTTTCTTATTAATTAATAATTTTTGAAAAATCAAAAATATCAGCACTAAGGAGATAGTGATTTACCAAAAAGTGTTCACTGCTACAGCTGTTCAGCTTTTAATTTAGTTCAGAATCTTGGGATGAAAATAAGTGTATTTACACAGGTTTTGTTTGTTTATTTTTGTATCCTCTGCTTCAAATAATATCCATGATTCCAATTTATAGTAGGTATGGATTCCAGTTCTGAATAGTGTCTTCTTGTTGAAGTATGGGCTCATCTGAAGAAAGCTGAGCAAGTTTACTCTGTTAGAAGCCATCAGGAAACAAAGAATTAAATTTGTTGAGATCAAGACTGCCAAAATTCAATGCTATTTAATAATGATTTGATGTAGATAAAAACTAATGAAAAACTGTAAGATAAAGTGGATGCAAATTTTCAAAATAATCACAGTACAAGAATAGAAAAAAAATATCAATTATATCTGTAACATTTATTCCGAGCTACACCTTAACAAATGTGTAAATAAATCATACAGTAACATATTTTAGAAATGTAACCAAACAGAAGTAATATTTTGCTATATATGGTGGATATGTAAAAACCTCAAAACTATTGGAAAATTATTCAAAGAGCAAGGCATAAAAATTTGCAAGTAGAATATGAAATGAAACCACAACTTTTTGACTAGATATAATCCAAGAGAAAACCAGTAATAATTATCTTAGTGATTGAGATACATGCTCACAAGAACAAATCTGCAATTATTCACAAAAAAGCATTGGAAGAAAGGTACAATTACAACAATATCTGATTGTGAAAGACTTGGCAAACCATCTCTGGGTTGAGTTTCAGGAAGTTGCCTCTGGGGATGTGGACAAGGCTATGCGAGCTGTGAGTACCTCCACTTGTGTACTGGACCCGTGTCCCTCCTGGCTGGTTGCCAACAGCAGTGAGGTGACACGAGGCTGGATCCAAGCGGTTGTTGTGGCATCTCTTCGGGAGGGGTACTTCCCCACCGAGCTTAAGGCAGCGGTGGTGAGACCCCTTCTGAAGAAACCGTCTTTGGATCCAGCTGTTCTTAATAACTACCGTCCAGTCTCCAACCTTCCCTATGTGGGGAAGGTTGTTGAGAAAGTGGTGGCCCTCCAGCTTCAGCGTACCTTGGAGGAAGCAAACTATCTTGACCCCTTCCAGTCCGGCTTCAGACCAGGTTACAGCACAGAAACCGCTTTGGTCGCATTGACCGATGATCTCTGGAGAGCTAGGGATGGAGGCTTTGCGTCCATCCTGGTTCTCCTTGACCTCTCAGCGGCTTTCGATACCATCGACCATGGTATCCTTCTGCGACGACTGCGGGAGGTGGGAGTAGGCGGCACTGTCTTGCAGTGGTTCTCCTTCTACCTCTCGGACAGGTCGCAGTCGGTGTTGGTGGGTGGGCAGAGATCGTCCCCGAGGCCCCTAACATATGGGGTGCCACAGGGGTCGGTCTTGTCCCCCCTCCTATTTAACATATACATGAAACCGCTGGGCGAGATCATCCGGAGGCACGGGATAAAGTATCACCAATATGCGGACGATACACAATTGTATCTGTCCGCCCCGTGCCAACTCAATGAAGCGGTGGACGTGATGAACCAGGGTCTGGAGGCTGTTAAAGACTGGATGAGAGCAAACAAACTGGTGCTCAACCCAGACAAGACCGAGTGGCTGTTGTGTTTTCCTCCCAATAATTTGACCACCGTACCATCAATCAGGCTGGGGGGACAAAACTTATACCCCTCAGATAGGGTCCGCAACTTGGGAGTCCTCCTGGATCCACAGCTGAGTTTTGATCACCATCTATCGGCTGTGACCAGGGGGGCATTTGCCCAGGTTCGCCTGGTGCGCCAGTTGCGGCCCTACCTGAATCGGGAGGCTCTCACGACAGTCACTCGAGCCCTTGTGATCTCTAAGCTGGAATACTGCAATGTGCTCTACATGGGGCTGCCCTTGAAGAGCACCCGGAGACTTCAGCTAGTACAGAACGTGGCCGCGCGAGTGATTGTGGGCGCATCTCGGTTCGCCCACATAACACCTATCCTCCGCGAGCTGCGCTGGCTGCCTGTGGATCTCCGGGTGCAATTCAAGGTCTTACTTACCACCCATAAAGCGCTCCATGGTAGTGGATCTGACTATCTGAGAGACCGCCTCCTGCCAATAATCTCCCTGCGTCCCATCAGATCGCATAGAGCGGGCCTCCTCCGTATTCCATCCGCCAGTCAGTGCCGACTGGCGACCACCCGGAGGAGAGCCTTCTCAGTTGCTGCTCCGACGCTATGGAACAATCTCCCCGTGGAGATTCGTACCCTGACCACAGTCCAGGCCTTCCGTACAGCCCTCAAGATCTGGCTAGCCCGTCAGGCCTGGGGATAAACTCTTCTGCCCCTCCCGAATGCTGAGTGAATGTTGTGTTTTAGTACTTTTTAGTTATTTCACGTTTTTTTTCTGTATTTTGTCTTTCACTCCCCTTCCCTTATTATTGTAAGCCGCCCTGAGTCCCCTCAGGGAAAAGGGCGGCCTATAAATGCTAAATAAAATCTAAAAAAAAATCTAAAAAAATGCAACAATGGTAACCATCACAGTATATACATATTCACAACAGAAGTTTAACCAAATGTAAGCAAAAATGAGTTTCATATATACAATTTCTCATGCAAAATGGCAAATATGAATAGTTACAATTTGGATTCTTTGGGGGCCTTCACGTTTAAAAGCATAGCAATAGCAGTAGCATTTAGACTTATATACCACTTCACAATGCTTTGCAGTACTCTCTAAGTGGTTTACAGAGTCAGCTTATTGCCCCCAACAATCTGGGTCCACATTTTACCGACCTTGGAAGGATGGAAGGCTGAGTCAATCTTGAGCCGGTGAGAATCGAACTGCGAAAATAACTGGCAGCAGGCAATAAGCAAAAATAGCCTGCAGTACTGCATTCTAACCACTGTGCCATCATGGCTCATCAGTAAACATCATAAATTTTGAGAATTAGTAAAAGAGAGAGGTTAGAAACCAACTATTTTTTCTATTTTTTTTCTTTCCTTTTTTTATTAACATTTTAAATCATTGTTTATTAGTGATATAGATATTGCTATTATTAATGGTCTAAGTTACTTAAATTACATATATCTTATGACAATATAATAAAGCAATTTTAAATGCTATTTACTATATTACTTTGGGAGTGCCTACACAAATACACATAGTTTATATTATTATTTGCTGCTTCTTCTGAACCATTCCATTGATTTCATAAATAATTTTTAAAATTTGTTTTTGTGAATTAATAATAATAATTAATATTATTAATAATAATAAAGAAATAAATAATCATTTAATTTGATACATGGGAAACAGTTACTTTAAATTTGGATACTTTTGGAATATACAACCTTGAGTAGTAGCATCTGAATAATTTTATTGAATAAGACTGATTCTGAATAACCAGATCTTAGCAGCTTTCTGGATGAAACAGAAGTTGGAGTCATTTGGATTACTGGAGGGAGTTTATTCCAAAGGACAAGCATTGTCACTAGGTGACGCTTTTTAATGGCTCATGAAAAAACCCTATTCTACTTAATCACATATAGATCCATACATCCCAGGCATTGTTTATTCTTATATTGGTTTGCTGAGCAAGCCATGGTGATGTGGTTCAAACTCAGTGCTATGCAAAAAACTGTAATGTCTACTTTAGGGTCTGCATGCAGTTCATATATATTGTCCTAAAAATGTTCAACTCACATTTTACTAAGTAGGTTGGATATGTATGCCTGGCTAAATGAAATTTTCAGTTAAGGAAGGGAGGACTAAAGGTTCAAAGTATATGTTTCTGCATGTTTGAGAGCTCTCCTATGCAGCAGACTTTAGCTGCTTGTCTTCTGGTATTCTGTCTGGACCATGGTTCTTGACTTATTTCTAAATAGGTCATAATTCCTCTGCTTCTTTATTCCTGCTAGCTATGCTAGGAAAGCAAGCTCCATTTATCATCCTTTCTTTGGAGGTAAACATTAAAAAGATGAAAGTTTTGAAGATCAGTGTGGAAAAATACATCAATTTTACACTTCCTTCTGTCATTTCAGTCAGATGGGAACTCAAGTAAAGGGAAAAGGAAAGGTCTACTTTTTACTGTGCAGACAGACTCATCTTTGAGAGGCAAATTTCCACCCAAGGATTTCCTTTCTATTCATTTTTGCTCACTCTAATAATCAACTACATATTCAGTGTTCACATTCATGCTTAGCTTTCCACCTGAAGTTATATACATGATCACAGACCCTCTCCTAAATTGCCTGTCATAACTGTCTCCATTCATCTAGAAATAGCCCTTTAAGATCAAACTTTTAGCGATGCCTAGCACTCGGTGTCAAAGTTTCATTAATCAATCATGAAGTGGACATGATGTGAACACACATACAGAGAGAAATGTTTCTGGAAAAGGTTATTATTATTCATATCCATTTAGCATTTTACAAGACTAAGTAAACTAGAGCAATGTTATGCCACCATCTTTTCATTTTATTTATTTATTTTGGGGGCTTTCTGTGAATTATTTGAAAGGCTTATCCATTCCCTAAAGGATGTCTTGGACATGTTTCTCTAAAAGCATAAAATTACCTAGAGCTTTAAGGCGAAGGATATTTAAAACCCAATCATTATATGGCATGCCTCCGTTTTAGATGTTAAAAAGTGTTGATTAGTTTTATTGATAGAATTCTCGGTGGTATTTATCAGCATCATGAAATGTTGTCAACCAAATGGGTTAGCCTAGGTTGACAAGGTCCCAAATTAGGAAATACACAAGAAGATGGATTGTTTTTCAGTGTTCATCTAAACCTATAAACTTGGTTTAAAACATCTCATTTAAGAAGAACAGCACAGGTGAAGGCAGGTTTACATTCAGTTTGATTCAATGAGTATAATTGAACAATTTGATATGTTCTACATGAACTTTAAAAAATGAAAGTAAGAAAATGCTGAATATACTTGGGCTATCATTATTATTTAGTCTAGCACTGAAAGCAAGGGTCAGCTATGTCAATATATCAGTTTGTTAGTGATGGAGAAGATCTATGAGTGTGTTATCATTGTTGATATATCACTGTGAATGGAGACATAATTATACCTTAGGACAAATCCACTTAAACAATAGAATTTAAATTAATTCTGAATTAGTCAGTCCAAGCTATTAACTCTAAATACTTACGACATATGTTCACAAATTTTTTTAATTGCAATAAATTTGTATCAAAGGCCCTGTGAAATTTGTCACAATTATTTCTGTTTAAAATGTATATCTAACCCAGAACTTCCCAAGGTACCTGGAAACTATATGAGATATATAAAACAGACTAGATTAGACTTGATCTTTAAAGCAAAACAAGGAAGAACAGCTATAGATAGGAAAGTAATCCAAATAAATGTTCAAAACTCAATTTGGGATTGGATTACACTCAAAAGAATCATAATCAGATGTTTAAGGAAGGCAAGGCATTAAGACCAGAGGTGGGATTCAGCCAGTTCAGACTGGTTCAGTTAAATCAGTAGCTCCAACAATCAACTGAGAGCAAACCATTCACTCCGATGATCAAGTGCCCACCCCTGTGCTATACTGACCTATATTTCCTTTGTTTGAAGCCCAGCTGATAGGCACTGTTATATTGGGTAATGGATAGGCACACAAAGGCTAAAATAACAACAGCTCTTTATTGCAAGTCGAAAACATCCGGTTGGAGATGGGTCGGACAGCATCCCCTTTTAAAGGGGTCTATCAGACCCTTTGACCAATGGGATTAAATCCCTGTTCCCACCAGAACAGAGGACCTTGGTGGAAACCACTGTCAGTGTGGGGGGGATATCTAACACCCTTCCGTCTAGGCTAGAACAATCCAACTGGTCATGTAGTCACGCAGGTAGGCGGGCCTTTGGGTAGCTCTGCCTGACCTGTGCTGTTCAGTAGGAGTGGTTTCCTTGGATAAGTCAGATGGACCTGTTTGCTCCGCAGCCCCGCTTGGTGGAAACTCCTGGAACGTTTCACAGGCCGCGGCTGGAGCTTCTGGGGTTGGCTTGCTCGGAGCTGAATGCAGGCCTGCATCAAAATCAGATAAGTCTTCCGGTACTCTCGGGCTTGAGTTGATCATGGAAGGACTGCTATTTTGTTCTGTTTGGGTAGGGCCTTGGCTAGCTCGTGCAGGAGTTACCACTAGTTGTCTAAGAGTGGAGTTGGAAATGCAGCTACGGAGTTGTCAATATGCCTTCTCCAATTTCTACCATCCTCGAGCTCTACCAGATATGACCAAGGGTCAGAATGCCTATTACTGTGGCAGGAATCCACAGAGTTCCCCAAGCGTAGTTGTGGGCGTGTACCGAATGCCCTATGCTAAAAGACCGAATATTGCTTGTGAAGTATGGGGGTGATTAGGCAGAATAATTGGGGTCTAACCAGTCTAAGTGTGACCTTAACCGGCACCCCATAAGAAGCTCAGAGGGGCTTCTCCCTGTGGTGGCACTGGGTATGATGTGCTGGATTAGTAAGTAATGATCAACCCGTGTTTGCCAATCATCTGGGCCCATCCTAGTGATGGCCTCTTTTGCAGATCTCACCATTCTCTCCACCTGACCATTGGAGGCCAGATTGAATGGCATGACCAGTGCATGCCTGATTCCCTGAGATGCTAGGAAGGTCTTGAATTGCATTGCCGTAAATTGGGCCCGTTGTTGGAGGCCACCATACGTAACTCCTAGTCAGAGACTTCATCCTGATGATTCCGGAATGCCCTACATGTAAAGCTTCTAATACTGCAATGCATAGTTTGGTGGGAATAATTACCCGGTCCCCCCACAGAAATCACCCGCTAATAACTGACAACTCATCGCGTTTGGCAAAATACATTTTGAAAACAACCCCAACAGGCCCCCTGGCCCACCCCTTCCACACCCAGTTTAAAATTTGCTTTATTGTGGAGTCCTTTGCAGAGTGATGAGCAACGTCACGGGATGAGATGGGTCCGGTTTCCAGGCAGTCAATGAGAAGGACTGGCTTCTCGGAGGTGGGGTCGGCGAAAACTTTAGGCAATGGGCAGCGGCTCAAGGAATCTGCGTGCCCTAAAGTGGAGCCGAGTTGGTGAATGAATTGATAGGAGAAGGCAGTCAGGAAAATAGTCCACCTGGTCATGCAGGGGGATAATGATAATGGGGTGGGGCGATCCCCAGCCAGTAAACCCAACAATGGCTTTTGGTCCATAACCAGTTTGAAATCCCATCCGTAAAGATATTTGTAGAACCTCTTTACTCTGGTCACTGCAGCCAAAGCCTTGTGGTCCAATTGGCAGTAGTTCCGCTCTGCGGCAGACAATGTCCTGGAGTAAAATGCAATAGGGTCTTTGGTTCTGTTAGGCATGCAGTGGCTAAGGACAGCACCGATGCCAAAAGGAGAAGCATCACAGGTTAGCACCAACAGCAGGGTCTAGATGTATTGGACTAGGAAAGAATCTGCTGACAGGAATCGTTTTACTGCGGCAAATGTGGCAGTCTCAGCTTTGCCCAGGACCACTTTGCATTCTTGGCCAGGAGGCGATATAATGGCTCAGCAACGGTTGCTTTCTGTTTGAAAAAGATGCTGTAGAAATTTCCTTATAATATTTTTTTTCATTTTCATTTTCATACACTCACATATATACTGTGCATAGCCAACACCATACAGTATTAAACAATAATTGCATCTATTCCTCTTGTCAACAATACCCCAGAAAATAGAAACCCAATATACTTCTTCCACTCTCCATACACCTCTTTCTTCCACCACCCTCCAACTTTCTATCTCCCTCCATCATCCCCCTCTACCCTACTTCCCCTCCCCCTCTACCACTCCTCTCTCCAAATCCACTCCCCCCTTCCTTCTCCCCTTCCCTCCCACCCTTTCTCCCATCCCTCTCTGCCCATCTTTCTTCTTTCCCACTCCTCCTCCCCTTGGTGTATTTCCACTATATGTCAATGTACTTGGCTCATCCTATTTTTAAAGAGAGATTAAAGAAAAACAGTATACATGTGAAGTCACATTACATTGAGATCTAACACATTGTGTCTAACCTAATATATATCCCTCCCTCCCCCCATCCGACCCCCGACCCCCCACCTCCTTCCCCCCCAACTTCCCAGAGATTTTTAACAAACACAGTCTAAAATATATTGAGAAGAAAAAAAGAAATAAAAAAAGTTAATAACATTTCTACATTGATCTTAGCTTCTTCTTGCTAAGCTAACATTGAACAATTTAAATCATTCCTGATCTTAAGCATAGGCTATCTGGAATTTTTAGTCCCGTATTTGTTTTGTATATAGTCAATCCATTTTTTCCAGTCTTGTTTATATCTCTCATTTGAGTGATCTTTAAGATATGCCGATATTTTAGCCATCTAGGCTAAATTTGTAACTTTCAATGTCCATTCTTGAGTTGTAGGCAGGTCTTCCTTCTTCCACTATTGCGCCACCAACAGTCTTGCTGCAGTTATTAAGTGCAGAATCAAGTTAGTCTCTACCGCTGTAAAGTCAGTACTTATACCTAGCAAAAATAACTGAGGAGTAAACTTTATCCTTCTTTTAAAGATATTTTGCATAATCCACCATATTTTTATCCAAAATGCCTTAACCTTTTGGCAAGTCCACCATATATGAAAATATGTAGCATCGAGAGAACCACATCTCCAACATTTGGGTTGTAAATTCGGATACATAGAAGCCAGCTTTTTAGGATCTAAATGCCATCTATAGAACATCTTATAAAAATTTTCTCTCAGGTTTTGAGCTTGTGTAGATTTCACGTTTCTTACCCAAATTCTTTCCCATGTATCCAACATTATGGGTTCTTCAATATTTTGAGCCCATTTTACCATACAATCTTTAACTAGTTCTCTTTCCGAATCCATCTGTATTAATACATTATATATCCTCTTTATATGCATTAAACTTTGGTCTCTTATTTGTTTAAATAGATTATCCTCCACTTGGATAAAACCAATCTTTTGATCTGTTTTCCACCTGGCCTGTAATTGCCCATATTGAAACCATGTTTGAACTGCCTTCTCCTCTTTCAATACCTCTAAGGGTTTTAGTTGTAGTGCCCCCCTTTTCAAGATGAGGAGCTGTCTATAAGTAGTTCTATCCTGTTTTTGTGCTATATTCATATTTTCAATTGCATGTCTAGGAATTGCCCACATGGGTATCTTGTTGCTTAGTTTATGTTGATATTTTTTCCAGACCCTCAGTAAAGCATTTCTTAAAATATGACTTTTAAAATTCTTGTCCAGTTTTTTGTTGAATAACAGGTAGGCGTGCCAACCATATATCAGATCATATCCCTCAATATTCAATATCCTGTCATTAGTTAAATGAATCCAATCACTAATTAAAGATAGCACCACTGCATCATAATATAGTTTTAGGTTGGGTAGTTTCAAGCCTCCTCTCTCGCGTGCATCTTGCATTATTTTCAGCTTTACCCTCGGCTTCTTTCCTGCCCATACAAATTTATTGATATCCTTCTGCCATTCTAAAAGATTCGCATCTTTTTTAAGTATCGGTAACATTTGGAAAAGAAATAAAATTTTTGGTAAGATGTTCATTTTCACTGCCGCTATTCTACCCAGCAAAGATAAGTGCAATTTCTCCCATTTTTTCATCCCTATCTGTAAACCAGAGTGGTTCATAATTATACTTATATAGTTTCCCATTTGAGGTTAATATATTAACTCCAAGATATTTGACCTTTTTGACTACCTCACATCCTAACATTCCTCCTAATTCTTCTTTTTGTTTAGTATTCATATTTATAGCTAATATTTTTGTTTTCCCCAAGTTTATTTTAAAACCAGACACTTGACCATATTGATTAATCGTATTCATTAAAACCATACTGGATTCCTGCGGTTGTTCCAATATTATGACCAAATCATCCGCAAAAGCACGCACTCTGTATTCTTGCTGCCTAATCTTAATTCCTTTTAGACCATCCAAGCCCCATATTTTATTCAACAATACTTCCAAAGTTATAATAAACAATAGTGGGGACAAAGGACAGCCCTGTCTTGTACCTTTTCCAATTTGAAAAGAGTCTGTTAAGCTTCCATTGACTATGATTTGAGCTCTTTGCTGTTGGTATATTGCTTTAATTGACTGTAAAAAACTGTCTCCTATCTGCATTTTTTGCAATATCTTCAACAGAAATTGCCAATTAACTCGATCAAAGGCTTTCTCAGCATCCAAAAATATGAACGCAGCAGGAATTTGGTTGTTCTTTCCCAAATATTCCAATGCATTAATAATTAATCTAACATTAATTTTCATCTGTCTCCCTTGTATAAAACCTGTTTGGTCAGCGTGTATTAATTGTTGAATAACCAGCATTAACCTATTTGCTAGTATTTTAGTAAAAATTTTATAATCCACATTAGGTAATGAGATAGGTCTATAGTTTTTTGGTTGGGTAGTATCTTGATCTTCTTTGAGTATCAAGGATATAAACACCGTCTTCCAAGATGGAGGCACCTTACCTTCCGTTTGAATCTTATTAAATAATTCTCTAAGAGGTTCTACCATTTCTGACTGTAAATTTTTATAGTAAGCCTCTGTCAGACCATCTGTACCTGGTGCCTTCCCTGATTTTAACTGCTTAATTACCTGTAAAATTTCCCCCGAGGTTATTAGTTAGTTCAATTTTTGCCTGTGCTCTTCTTTAACTAAGGGTATTTTCTCTTTGTCTAAGTATTTGTCTATATCTAAACCATTAATTTCATCCCCCTTATACAACTCTGTAAAAAATTCCCGAAATACCTTTTGAATCTCATCCTGTTGAAACACCTCCTTCCCTCTGTAAGTCAGTTTAGATATAGTTCGGGTTTTCCTTTTTTTCCTAATCTGGTAAGCTAACCATCTGCCAGGTTTATTTGCGTTACAAAAAGTATTGTGTTTTGCGTATAACAAACTAGTGGCTACCTGGTCAGAGATCAACATATCAAATTGGGATTTTAATATGGTGATTGCTTCCTTGACCTTTGTGTCACCTGGATTCATTCAACTCCAGCTCTTTCCTCTTAATTTCCTCTTCCAATTCTGTTCGTTTTGCCCCTTGTTTATGTCTATGTGATTTATTTATATTTATCAGTACTCCTCTCATATGCGCTTTGCTTGCATCCCATACGAATTCCATAGGTGTACCCTTATTCATATTAAAAACAAAGTATTTGGTTAACAATTTTTTACAATCATTGATATACTTTTCATATCTAAATAAGTTTTCATTCAATCTGGAGGACCTTCTTGCCTGTACCACCCTTCCCAATTCCATCCAAACTGGGTTATGATCCGAAAGGACCCTAGCCGCAATCTTTGTCTTCTTCACCCTAGAAAGTAAATCATTAGTGATTAGTATGAAATCAATCCTAGAAAGGGATTGATGTCTATCAGAGAAGAAAGTGAAATCATATTCCTCTGCATTTCTTTCTCGCCAAATATCTCTCAGTTCAAAGTCATCCATCATATCAAAAAAGGATTTAGGTAGCTTTGCTCGCATCTTGGTGTTTTGGCGAGAAATCTTCTTATCTCTCTTAGTGTCTATAACCCCATTCCAGTCACCCAGTAGTATACAAGACCTATAGTCCCACTGTACTAATTTGTCATGAAGATTTCTGTAGAATCCGTCTTGCTGTTGATTAGGGGCATAAATTCCCAAAAGTAATGTCTTAGGCAACTCTATTGTCACACTCTGACTGCTGTGGGTACTTCTGCCAGGCCCCTGGTTTTGGCCTCTGTTGACGGCTTGATGTGTTTTTAGGCTGCCTGGTGGTGGTATGGAAGTCGCTGCAGCACACCTTGGCGATGTGCCCCTTTTGCTCACAATGCTTGCAAATTGCTCCATGGAATCGGCAGGACGGTTGGGCATGGTCTCCTCCACAGCTACCACAGGGCGGAAACTGTGAATTGAATCTTTGCACTGGCTTGGTGCGGCTACTGCGCATGCGGCAGCTGTCATACTCCTAGTTTTCTGAGCCCTCGGGCTCAGCAGTCTTGTGATGTACGTGGTTACTTTTCCACGCATCTTGTAGTATGCTTTGGTGCTGTAGAGTCTCAGTCGATTTGGCGGCTGATTTGGATGCCCTGGACTCATCCAATGCGATCTGCAGAGTGAGGTTAGATTTAGCAAGTAACCTCCTCTGTAGGGTAACGTCTCGCACGCCACAAATTATGCGGTCCAGAATCAGCTCATCCATGTCTCGGAATTCACAGTAAGCTGCAGCTTTCCGGAGCGCCACCACATATTCATTGATTGATTCGCCCTTTCTGGTTTTGGATGTTAAATTCATGCTGGCAAATGTGCTTGGACAGCTTGGGCGTGTAGTGGGTCTTCAGTATCTGTTGTAGTGCAGACCACCGCTTGGAGCGGTGTCAGTTCCAAGAGGTTTTTTGCCGTTTTAAACACTTCCCGGCCACAATAACTCAGGAACATGTTCTTCTTATGGCCTTCGGGAATGCTTGTGAGGTCATTGTCCTCGAGGAAGCAATCAAATCGTAGCATGTACTGGATCATACAGAGTTGGTGGGGTGTGCATAGGCATCCTGTGTAGAGAGGGCGATTCAGTTTTGCTGCTCAGCAATGGCTGCTCGATGTCACACCAGGACTCAGGGCTGGATGTACTTGCTCTTTTTGTTCGTTTTGTTGCTTTCCAATCCCACCTTCATCGCCAGTGTTAGATCGGGTAATGGATAGGCACACAAAGGCTACAGTAACAACAGCTCTTTATTGCAAGTCGAAAACATACAGTCGGAAATGGGTCGGACAGCAGCCCCTTTAAAAGGGGTCTGTCAGACCCCTTGACCAATGGGATTAATTCCCTGTTCCCAGAGGAACAGAGGACCTTGATGGAAACCACTATCAGTGGGGGGGGGGGGATATCTAACAGGCACAGCAGAGAGGATTGCCACACCTCAGCTGTTTTACTCACCAGGGCTGCAGTAGAAGTTTTTGAGCTGTTTTCAAACACACTGCATGCGCTCAGTGGACCAGTTGTTACATCAGTTGAATCCCACCACTGATTAAGACAACATGTAGGAAAATGTGTAACAGGAAATAATATCTATCACATAAACAAAAATTGTACTATTGCCAGTTAAGAAAAGATATTGAGATGTTGTTACCTTAGATCCCAATTACATGAAAGATCCACAACCTTGCTATAGTTTGTATAAGCCTTAATTGTGTATAGCAAAAGACATGTCTTTCAACATCCCCACTAACTGGTTTAAGGTCTTGACTTTGTATGGTAAGAAGATTACAGGAATGCCTGAAGGACAATTCTGGGTCTGAAACCAAATGCCCCCATGCAAATTAAAGTTGCAATAAATCCTTTTCATCATATTATTAATTGTGTAATTAATGCATCCCTGTGTACTGATAAGGATAATGCCATGTAATTAATTTTTTTAAGAATTAAAACCTCATCTTTATAAGTCTCATGGTCCACTTTCATGTTTATAGCTGTGAATATAAATCCGCTTATCTAATTATGACATGACTAGTTTCATTGTTCAAAAGAAACCACTCCAGAATTTGTTTTATTTTATGTTATTAATAATCAGATTCTCAATTTTCAAAATCACCAAAGACCAAAATGACTAAGTTTTAAGAGCCTTTTTAAAAAGCTTATCAGTAAAATTTGTCTGCTGGTTTGGATAAGGTGTAGTTTAGTTCATTTGTTTGCTATGCCTGTTTTTTCTTCCATGATTACCCATTCTGTTTACAAAAAGTCTCAATTAGCATTTGAATAGGAACTCAGAGAGCAGACCGGTTGAGAATTCTTATTGAACTAATTTGGCAGAGCTCCTTCATTCTCTTTCTCCCCCCCTCCCATTACAGTCTCTTTCTTCGCCTCTAATCAAGTTCCAGTTATTAAAGCCAGAATAAAAGAACTGATTTTCCATTACACTGATGCGAGCTGAACAGAGCCCTGTTTTGCCTTTTCTTTCAGCTGTGCTAATTGGACTCAAAGGAAATATTTATTTTATAATAGCAAGTGAAGAATTCATTACATTATATAGTGAAGAAAAAAATATGAAATTACCCATAGCAGTGGGCAGTACTTTTTATGTATGTATGTATGTATGTATGTATGTATGTATACATACATACATACATACATACATACATACATAAACTTCTGTCCTATCCAGGGAACTTTCCTTAATACTTCCTTAATAATAATAGTATTATATAATTTTATATAAAATTATAAAATTGAATGACTTCTAGTGGAGAACTCTGATCATCTTAATAATACTCATAGATCTCTGGACAGTCTTTTGAGAAGTTTGCAAACCTATGGAGAATGTGCTGATTTATCTGGAGAAACCAAGCATGATCAGCTGTATGTCACTTTAAGGTGAGTAAAAAAAGATAAATATAAAATATAAAGAAATAAGAAATAAATTAAATATAAAAAAATAATTTCTCTAGTAAGAGATTTGAGTATTCTTGGAGAATGGCATATCAGTCACAAATGTTGTCATCAATAGTGTACTTTGTTAGATTTAAAAAAACCTATATCTATCTGTGTATCTTTCTTCTCTAGTAAAATTATGTTTTCTTCTTTAATTTTAAAACCAAAACAATACTAATTCACCCATAATTAGTTTGTTTCTCTCTTTAGATAAGAAAATAACTCTGAAAGGGTGATTGAGCAGGTCATGGTTGTCTAGTGTATTGTATGAAGAAAAGTACAATGGAAGATATAATTAATTTAGGTTGATAGTATACCATAATTTAGCTTTATCTACATATTTTCAACATGTTGAACTGGTTAAGCTAAAGTGCCTTGAGTGACTTCACTTCCCATCCTATAGATGATTGGTGAGGATGTTGGGGGTTTCTGGCCTTGGGATTTGAGGACCCTAGATATGGGGATGGGACTGCTGTTGAGGAGATGGGGGACACACAGGTATTATGGTGGTGAGAAGCGTGGGAGATATGGTGGGAGATAGAGAAAGGACTATTTTCTAGGAAAATGAGACCATTATTTTATTTTGATCTTGCATTCCTGCTTCTCAATCTCAGCCCCTGTATCTTATTGACTTTTCTTCTTTCCATAATCTATTCTGACTGACATTGAAACTTTTTTTTGACATGCTACATGTTATCTCTGGTTGCAAGAATAAATTTACTAAATAAATTAGCAAATTCACATTGTAATCCTATGTATACTTACTTGGGAATGATCTAAGTGCAATTTACAACTGAATGCATGAGCATGTATAACATTTTACTTTTTTACTACTATCATTTTCTTAGTTTTGATATTTAATCTTTTTCTTATGAGCTGTATTCCAACCAATGCGATCTAGGATCAAGGATGTACTTTAAAATGCATAAAATTCATTTTGCTTAAAATATTATTTTAAATATAATTATTTCATATATTGAAAATATATTTCATGTATTTTTTTCCTGTTTTATATCACATTAATGATATGGTTTTAATATGTTGGAACTTTTAGACGAAATATGGGGACTCATCCCAACATCACAGAACTAGAATTTAATTTAGGTCAGAGTCCAACTGCAGTGGAAGGATCAAAATCACCATAGATGACTATCCAGCTTCTGCTGAACATATCAAGGAATGAGAATTGACCACATCTCTAGGTAAGTGGTTCCAAAGTCAGACTATCTCTGAAAATTTACTTATCGAGCATCTGTAGCTCCTGTTTTAATATCATAGCTGGTCCTGGCTACTGAGATACATGGAATATCCAAAGCTGGGTTCTTCCATTTTCTTTCCAGTTCAGTTGTAGCAAACCTGTTGCCAAGTGCTGTAGGGAAACTGGTGGAAGGCAAAGCTTTAAACCTTTAAAGAGTTTTTCACCCTCTTTCCACAAAACTAAAATTAAATTTATTTGAATTTAATTTCTAGCATGTGTATATGTATGTTTAATTCAGCATTGACTCCTGGTGACTGCCTGGACAAAATCCTGTAGTTTTCTTTTTCTTTCTCAGATATGGGTTGCCATTCCCTGTTTCTTTCAGCTGGGAGAGAGTGATTGGCACAAGGTCACCCAGCTGGCCTTGTGCATAAAGCAGGACTACAACTCACGGTCTCCGGGTTTCTAGCCTCATGCCTTAACCACTACACCAAACTGACTTCCTTGTCTAGCAGTTCTCCTCATTTGACAGTGTGGGAAGTTATCATCCAGCCCTCTCCCAGAAAAATGAAATATCCTAGGAAATATTGAAAAGGCACAATATTTCTCTGGATGTGAAAAGAAACATGTTTTAAAAGACAGAATAGTTGCCTACAGCTTTCTGCCCATCCCCAGCTAATGGGCCATTAAGATGGCCAGGCTAGCCCACTTTACATAATAAAGACTTCTCCTCACTGCAGCTGTAGGGGGAAGGGATATTACTCAACTGACCACAAGGCAACTGAGAACTCATCACAGCCTAGAGAGTAGCCCCCTGCATGGCACCCTGGGTGTCTGACAACCAGTCAGAATACATTTCTTACACAGGAACAGGAAACAGAGAGGTGGGACTAAACAGGGTATAAAAAGCCTAGCAAGCCCCTTCCTCAGCCCTTCTCTCTTCTTCTCCATCAACATTGAAACATGTGATCACCTTTTCTGTACAGGGCTCAAGCCATGTGGCCGTGTCCAACAATAAACCATCTTTCCAAGCAGCCTCCATGTCTCCAGTGTCCTCTTCCCCACTTGGAGCTGAACCCAGAAGTACATTTCTTTCAACAACAGCCACACTTCCAGTCTTGACTTTCATTTTTCATACATAAAATATGCATTGAATCTGAATCTTGCACATATTACTTGGGTATGTGCGTGTGTATGTGTATTAACGTTAATGGGGCTAAAGAGCTTTTGCCCCCCCCCCAATGGTATGGTTGTTGTGTGCTTTTAAATTGTGTATTGTTCTGTTCGTCTTTTTTTATCCCTTATCTGTACCCCTTCCCTGACTTGGATTGTGAGCCGCCCTGAGTCCTCTTCGGGGAAAAGGGGGGCATATAAATGCAATAAATTCAATTCAATTCAATTCAATGCCTGAAAAAGTTTCTGTGTTAAAGGACTATTCTTAGAATAGGCAAAGAAAGAAAATAGGATTCACCCTTTTTTAAATCCCAAACCTAAAAAACACTGAATAACTGATATTTTCTCTCCATGGTTTCCAGATTTCGAAAGCTAGAAATCAAACCTCTTGATTTTCTTGTTTCAAGCATGAACTATGTGAAGGTTCTACTTCATGGTCCTCCCAGACCCTTATAGGCAAGTTACTTATAAGCATGCACAAAAGGCATTTCTAATCAAAGCTCTGCACTGGATTAATAACTTCTCTACAAAAGGAGGGGGGAGAACAAATGGTACTGGATAACACCAATAACTCTTCCTTACAGCACAACAAAATTTCAGGCTAAGTATTTTACTCACAAAAGAAAAGGGTAAGCTGGAAAGAATATTTGATAGCTTGATTGCAAATGAGGGATTTCATCACAGTCCAGCTGGTGCTAGCTACAGAGACTATTGGATCATTTGTATTAAAATAGCTGATTAATGGCACTCATTTTCAAAGAAACATTTGCCCCCTAGCACAAATAATTTATATTTGTTACTTTCAACAGACCCGTTAGTATAATGAGAATGTTTTATAATGTTAAAGAAGATTAAGAGGACAGCCAAGCATTTTTTGGTCGTCATAAGAACAACTTTTCATGAATTTTGTTTATTGAGTTTGCTGTAAATTAATTACATATACTGAAGACAAAGATGCTGATTTAATTTGAATATTTGCTTGGTCTTGTTTGAGCAGCCTAAAAGTTATTTCAAGATTAACTGCTTTAATTAAATTAATAAAACAATTTGATGTAGGGTTACCTTCTAAAGTGGAATGAAAATAGCTTTACAATAAATGTGTTTCTCAAATGTGTAATTAAATGTCACATTATTATTGGCAGTCACCATGAAATAAATCTTATTTTGGGGAAGTTAAACCACAATTGAATACCATTACTATATATAAAATATTTTTAAAAACCAACAACACCTGGATGAGGTGGCATTTCAAAATCAATTTGAAAACTGAAAATTTATTGGAATGTGATAATTTATTTGTGGTATTATTACAGTAAATTGGGCTATGCAAAACTTTGAAAGAATGTTTCAGTTTGACAAAATTTCAGTTGAATAATTTCATTAGGGAAGATTCAAGGTAATTGTAATAATTGATTTTTAGCAATGAATTAAATTAGATGGCTTTGAAATCCTTCTGAGTTTTTCAAAGCATTTTTCAGATTTAGTTGTTTTTTTATTATTCTAATTAAAAACAATATACAATGTGAGTTTCAGTTCCATATATGGAGAATGCTGACAGAAATTTGGTATTGTAATGGGATCGCTAATATTGAAAAAAGCAGTCAGATTTACTTCACTAAAATCTCTGCCAATAAGAATTCTTTAAATGAGGGAAATCTAGCATTACTTTGGGTTTCATTCACTTTCTAAGCCATTGACTTATTCAGGGTGAATGGAAAGCAACCTTAATTTTATTCTTTTATATTTATCCTTCCAACTTAACTGGGAGTTTAACTCAACTTCTCAATATTCTGAAGAAGAGTCCAAGACTCAGTTTACTTTGAAAATTTTCATGATGGGGCAGGTGTATGTCAATGAGTAAATTGGTGCCAGGTGCTGGCCTTGAAGTTTTCTGCTCTAAATATAGGAACAGATTTGCTACATATCTCTTCTTTGTACCAATCTCTGTTATCCATAGTGTATTTCCTGCTTCTTTAGTCCCTGCTAACATGGAATTTAGCTAACAATCACAACTGCAACCCAAACAAGTACTACAGTGATGAAAACACTCTTTCCAGGAAGGACTAAGTGTGCTAACTTGTTATGACAGCCTCCTGGCATCTCAAAAACCTCAGTGACCAATCTTAGTAAAACTATATCAACCCACACAAGGCTAATCAGTGGTTATTACAAGTTCTACTCAGATGAATCTAATTTTCATCAATATATCCTGTCTACTGACATTCATTAAATTCATCAGTGATATGAAGTCCTTATTAGAGGGGATCATGCTTGTCAAATAATCATTCAACTCACTTGGTACTGGATCCCAATGTTAAAGTGAAAAAAAAATTAATCAACTCATGCCAAATATTGCTCATATAAACAGTATTTAAATAGATGTTAAAAGTTTGTATTTTTAAAGTGGAACATAACAATATCTCCACTGGTTTAGTCAACTTCTCTATAGATTTTTCATGAAGTTTTTGGTTTCTTCATTGCCTATGTTAATGTCATGTTTTGGGCTAAGTTTGAAACACGTTTGGTAAGACTTAACCTAATCTCAGGTAAGGAAACTTAATGGTCCTTAGTTCAATCAACTCTCACAACTTCTCTCAGATTACCCTTCTTGTTGAAAATAAGCAGGGATAAATATAAGCGGCTTTCGATTTGTAATATAAATGTTGTTGCTGTTAGTTGTGAAGTCGTATCCGACCCACCACAACCCCATGGGCAATGTTCCTACAGACCTTCCTGTCCTCTACCATCCTTTTGAGTCTATTTAAGCTCATGCCCACTGCTTCGGTGACTCCATCCAGCCACCTATTCTCTGCCATCCCTTTCTTCTTTTGCCCTCAATCTTTCCCAGCATTAGGCTATGCTCCAGTGAGTCATTCCTTCTCATTTGGTGGCCAAAGTATTTGAGTTTCATCTTCAGGATCTGGCCTTTTAAAGAGCAGTCAGGGTTGATCTCCTCTAGGACTGACCAGTTTGATCGCCTTGCAGTCCAAGGGCCTTGCAAGAGTCTTCTCCAGCACCATAGTTCAAAGGCCTCAATTCTTTGGTGCTCAGCCTCCCTTATGGTTCAAATTTCACAGCCATACACTGCAACTGGGAAAACCATAGCCTTGACTATACGGACTTTTGCTGGCAGGGTGATTTCTCTGCTTTTTAGTAAGCTGTCTAGATTCGCCATAGCTTTCCTCCCCAGGAACAAGGGTTTTTAAATTCTTGGCCGCAGTCCCCATCTGTGGTGATCTTAGAGCCCAGGAAAATAAAATATGTCACTACCTCAATTTCTTCCCCATCTATTTACCAAGAATTGGGAGGCCCAGATGCTATGATGAATTAGATGAAAAAGGTATTGGGATGGGGGAGGTTATTGTGGTTAAATTGCAACAGAAGCATTAAAAGATTGAATGCCCAGCCTCACATTAGGTTCCCCACCTTAATTCAATATCCTGTATTTATTTTGCAGCATTCATGGTCCTTGAACCATTAAAAAGACTTCATGAGTGGGGTGAGGAATAAAACAATTTGTTTTTAAAAATTATGGACACAGTGAACTGCTCTAAGATCAAATTTATTGCTGACTGAAAGCTTATCCATCTAGTCTCATTTTATATTATTGATATGAAAGCAAACTTTCACTAAAGGGTAGCATGATTTCTTGTGTTCTCCTTTGCCTTTCTGGTCATGTTTTTCATTATTGCTTTTCTCAGTCAATTATAGTTGTAGAATTTCCATTAAAGCCAAGGGGGAACTGGTCCAAGAAAACTAGGAATGCAGGCCAGAGATGAAGCATCAAAATATTTTATTGTGTAAAAATACTTGCTTACCCCAAGGTCAAGTTCATTTTGTTCTCTATAACCTCTTCTATCAATGCCAATGGTTGTTTGCCTGACACAGATATTCTCTTGGCTGTTCTCTCATGGTGTCCTTTCTCTCTACCTATTGTGCTGCTGGCTCTAATAAGCATGTGGCAGAATGAAGAAAAAGAGATCACAGCCACTCTTAGAGGCCAAAGGAAGAAGGCAGGTTATACAGAATCTATTTTTTTTTAATTTGGATATTTGGAGTGATATTGATGTAAATGCTAATAGAACAAGTGGAAATTGCCCAAAAGGAAGTTGGAAATGTACATTTTGGGAGTTAGGGGAAATGAGAGAAAGCTAGAGATAGTAATAGAAAGCAACAAATTTTCATTTTTCTAAACAATTTTACTTGACTCAGTAGAAGCTATTTTAATTAACAACATTGACTTAAACTGCCTTATGCATGTGTATTATTATTAAGCCTTTTACTTGGGACAGAATATATTTATATAGCAAAGTAAGATTAAGACACAAAATATACAGCTGGTTTTAATTCTTATACCCTTTAATAATGAACAGTACTTTGATGTTCATTAATCGGAGCTATGACATTTAAAAACAAAGAGCTGAACAAAAAGTAGGCTTTTGTGCATTGTTTAAGATTTTATACTGTGGCTTTGTTTATAAAGAGATTACCATTATCTTATTGCATGCATTAAGGGAGCTTACAACTATTTAAACAATGTACAATAATGTATAATAAAAGATGTTAATATAATACATTCATAACACCAACTTAAAACTAAATTAAGGGGGAAAACATAATGATTTAATGTCTACTTAAAAATTAGATCATTTCAGAGACAACTCTCCAGCTAGCTAAAGTCAAACAGAGAGGAAAAATCAGGCTTCAGCAACCATGATGCACCACAACAGTGAGAGAATCAATAATTGTTCTTCCTTTAGATAGGAAGCAGAGAGATGTTCTGTTCCCACGACACATTAGTCTGTGTGCAGTTCGACATGCAGCTAAACTCACCTATCCTCCAATAAACAGACCGTGTGTGTAGATCTGAATGCTTTATTGAAAGAACAGGATATGGTGAAACTGGGGAAAATAGGAATATGTACAATGAAAACCAAATACAAGATAGCCTCTATTGAGTTACTGCTGAACAGAACCATTAATAAATACAAGTAATTTAAATCCCACAGTGATACTCTGTGTGTGAGATGTGGGTTTGTCCTTGGATGACCACGTGCCACAGATTAAGATGGATACATCTTTGTTCTTCTGCCTTCTCCAAATGCTAAAGAAATGTAGTCTGGTTTCCCAATGTTCAATTATTTTGAGAGTGTGGGCTTATTGGTAAATAAGTTGGTTCAGCTTCAAACCATATATTTGGGTATTTGTCCCTCCAATCACGAGATGGGCTAGAGAGCAACAACTGTATATAGAAGTAATATGCTTGGGCATGATAGTAGATCTTTATGACCACTTGGAAGAGAAATGAGTTACAATACAAAAGCAGAAAAGAGATCTCTCATATCTTTTATATAATTTGCCAAACAGTGCTGATTTACAGATTAGATATCAGCAATATATTTGCCCCCCAAAATATATTGGTAAAATTTGACAAAGTGGCAAATTATATGCTTGCCAACCACACATACTGACTTAACCATGAAACTACAAAATTATGATCAATAACCATTAATAATCCTAGGACCATTTCAAGCAAGAGTTCTATTGCTAATGCACCACTGTTGAATAACTCCTACTTTCAGAAAATTCCAGCTAAATTCAGCCCAAATGACCTTTAAAATAATCAATCAAATATACTTCTTAACTTCAACCAAAGAAGCACTGTCTTCTCATGAAGCTAGTAACCCCTTACATATTATAAATCACTATCATCTTTCTCTTCGGTCTTCTCATTTGCAAGATAAGTATTCCAAATGCTTTGAAATGCTTCTCCATGTCCTTTTAAAGTGTGTTTGTGTGCCTTCAAATCAGTTTTGATTCCTGGTGACTACCTAGACTGCAGTTTTCTTGGCAATCTTTTAGGAGTGATTTCCCATTGCCTGCTTCTTAAGGCTGCGATAAAATAATTGCTTCAAAATCACCCAGCTGGCTCCATGCCTAAGGCTGGACCTAAACTCCCAGGTCCAGCCTTAGGCATTCCCAGGTCCAGTCTCCCAGGTCCAGTCTTATGCTTAGGCTAGCTTCTAGCTTAGTGCCTTTATGACTGCACCAAATTAGCTCTCTTTTAAAGTTTGGTGCTTATAATTGGCCAAAATACCCCATGTGCAATTTAATCTACATATAAAATGCAAGTTTCAGAGTGTTGTTTAAAGTACTGGTTCACTCAATTTGATCCTATTCCATTAGTAGCCCATTAATGCATATGTTGTTGCCAAATCTCCCTGATCCTGAATTAAGGAATTTAACTCTTATCAGACACTTGATCATTATCATGTAGGTTGACCTAACATTTAAGCCTACTAAGGTCATTTTGAATTGTTTCTTTGTTTACTTTTTTCTTTTTTCTTTTTTTTCTTTTAAATATACTTTTTTATTTTCCATTTTCATAACATATAATCACATGTATACTATTACATAGCCAATATCCTATTGTATTAAGTAGTAATTACATCAGTTCCTCTTGTCATCAACGCCCAGAAAGATAAAAAAACCGATTATTAGCTCTTCTGCTCTCCATACACCTTTCTTCTACCTCTCTCCTACCTCCTTTCTTCCCTCCATCATCCTTTTCTACTCTACTCTACTTCCTCTTCCTTTTTCCTTCTCCTCTCTCTTCATTCCACTCCTTCTTATCCTCCTCATCTTCCCCCTTACCCTCTCTCCTATCCCTCTCTTCCTATCTTTCTTCTTGTTTCTTTGTTCTCTAAGATTAATTAACCAATTTTCATCAAACATAGAATGAATGCTAGAGGAAGGTTACCTCAGTTATTTAGGGACATAGTTAATAAATCAGAAAAAAGTTACATATTTATTGGACTCCCCAAATAATGTTTTAAACAGGATGGATATTTATTTTACAAACAATTGATCTCAGGATTCTCTGCATGTGTAAACTACACATGCAAAGAAACACAATAATTAAGTAAAGTTTAAAAGGTTTTTCCCCATCAAATCCCTAACTGCTATCTAGAGGTGTTTAAGAAGAATCAGAGTAACAGGTCTGTTCATGTTCATTAGTCAGCAAATTGTTTTTAATTCTCTGAAATGGAACAAATTAAAATGACAAAATTGCTATGATTTCTTCCCCTCTCCCATTAAATCCAGACTTGTATAGATTTCACACATTCTGCAAGTCAGAGAATGAAGATGCATC